>NW_004444028.1:7570635-7598626 GCF_000243295.1 Trichechus manatus latirostris | reverse complement strand
GAGCCCTCGGCATCTCCAACTTCCCAGGGGTTGTCGGAGAGTTGGAGCCCTCGGCATCTCCAACTTCCCAGGGGTTGTTGGCGCGTTGGAGTCCGCTGTGGCAGCCAGTGTGGAGTGCCTTCCAATCTAGGGGGCTCCCCTTCCAGCGCTGTATCGGTGATGTTCTGTTGGGATCCACAGGATTTTCACTGGCTAATTTTCAAAAGGAAATCCCCAGGCCTTTCTGCCCAGCCCGTCTTAGTCCGGGAGCTCTGCGCAAACCTCTTCCCCACTGACCCTGCTGGTATCGGAAGGATCCGTGTCATAGCTTCTAGCATCATAGCAACATGTAAGCCTCCACACATGACAAACGTAGGAGCATGAAAATCTGGCAAGGAAGACTTTGTCGACAGTTTGTTTTTTTAAAATCCAGGTGCCTGATTTATGTAAAACAGCACAGGGTTTTCTGGGTCCGGGGACATTCACCACAGGACTTTTTCAAAGTGCCCTGAGGTGACGACAACCTGCCTTTCATTTCCCGTGAGGCAACTCACCCTCCAAAACTGCTCTTAAAACATTTGAGACGCTGAGGAAAATGTAACAGATCCTCAGGGATCTCGGAAGAAGAAATGTTGTTTCCTAAATATAACTCAGGAGCCACCACTGGAAGGCTGGAAGACCACTATACTGAAATGAAAGCAGAGTCATAGCTTCCAAGTACTGATCCCCTGCGGCACTCCAGGCACTCACTGAGGCCTTCGGTGGTGTTAGTTGCCTCGTGCCGACTCTGACACACGGCGACCTTATGTATCACAGAACAAAGCGCTGCCCCGTCCTGCGCCATTTTCACCATTGTTGGTATGTCTGAACTCATTGCTGCGTGTCCTTACAATGCATCTAATTCACTTCATCTTCACATGGACTCCCTGAGGTAGGAATTATTTTCTCCATTTTACAGCTCAGGAGACTGTTCAGAGAGGTTAAGAAACATGACTAAGGTCACACAGCCGACAGCAGTCAGAGCTAGGATTTGAATCCAGCTCCGTGTGACTCCAAAGCCTGTGTTCTTGTCACTCTTCCACCCCATCTGACCTTCCAACATGTCCTCCTGGTACCTGCGAAGAACTTTACTGTAAAACCTCCAAAATGCAGCTTATGCTTTAGTCTACACACCTTCTGCTCTAGAACCCTCCAAAGTAAAAGAGAAGTAACGGTAACTTACTCAATTAACCTCCGAAGTAAAACAGAAATAATGATTATTATTATTTTTGATTATACTTTAGATGAAGGTTTACAGAACAAATAGCTTCTCATTAAACAGTACACACATTGTTTTAACATACTAGTTAACAACCCCACCACATGTCAACACCCTCCCTTCTTGACCTTGGGCTCCCTATTACCAGCTTTCCAGTCCCCTCCTGCCTTCTAGTCCCTGTCGCTGGGCTGTTGTGCCCCTTTAGTCTCATTTTGTTTTACGGGCCCAAACAGAAATATTGAGAAAGAAACGGCTGAGATCTGGTGCTCTGATACAGCCTATGTGGCATCTCAAAATTCCAGAAGGCTAGAGAGTCAGGTTGCAACATGTAATCCAGACATCTTCATTGTAATACCAGTTTATTTTGCCCATGGATTCTACCGCCATGACGTACGAAAGAGGACAGTGTCTACTGTGGGAAAAAATGGCAAGAATGAGGGCGAAGGTGCTGTATCAGGGATCGCAGAACACACTCAGGTAACGGCACATGCATGGAACCTAACTGTAAGGAGGGAGACCAGAGGAAACAAGAAAAGGCAGACAGTTGACGCTGAGTGATGAACACACAGGATTTCTTTGTGTGTGCTTGAAAATTTCCATTAAAAAAAAGTCTTGCCTAACGAGGTACAGTAGTCCAGTGACAAGGGCCAGAAGGCAGAAGGGGACAAGGAAGCTGGTGACAGGGAACCCAAGGTTGAGTAAGGATATTGTTGATGTGTTGTGAGATTGTTAACCATTGTCATAGGGCAACATCTGTAGTAACTTTTAAATGAGAAACTACTTTGTTCTGTAAGCCTTCATCTTAAGTGAGAGTAACAGCACAATTGGAAGAGTGTAGTCAATGTCACTGAACTGTGCATGTAGAAACTTTTGAAATGGTGTATCTTTGGCTATGTGTATTTTCACCAAAAAAAAAGGTTGAGAAGTTAGAGGGTTGACATGTTGTGGGGTTGTTAACCAATGTCATAAAACAATATGTGTACCACTGTTTCACGAGAAACTATTTGCTCCATAAGCCTTCACCTGAAGTACAATTAAAAAAAAAAAAATGAGGAAAAAAAAGTCATGCCCTAAAGCTAGATTACATCCCCAGAACATTAATGACCTAGGTTCCACACCTTCTTGGACACAGTTGTATAACTGCTGGTCACCAGCTTTCAGGGTAGAGGTCAAGGCTGAAATCAAGTGGATTCCCCTTGTCTGGTTCTTGCGCACTTCCTGCTGGCCCACCACCACAGTTCCCAACATGCCCCTCAGTCAAAACCCAACAGCAAAGTCTGCCTTTATAGGGATAAGAGGGTCGCTGAAACTGTTGTTTCTCAGAATTCAAAAGTCTGCTAAACCCCCAAGCCAGAACCAGACAGACGATAGGCTGAATTAGCACGGACAGGAAGTCTGTTTAGGGTCCCAGCCCAGAAGCTCCTATGAGCTGTTACTGCACAGAAGGAAGTTGGCAACAACCCAGAAATCAGAACGTGGCTATGCTGGGAAGGCAAATGACCCGAGTACTGAGCAAACTCCAAGCTCGTCCTTGGCGGATTATGGCCACATACCACCTTCTTCCTTTAACACCTTACAGGACAAGCGAGGAGACTAGCCAAGCCCTTATCTAAAGAAACAACGCCTCTTGCGAATCTGAGGGAAGGCATGTTGAAAAAGGTCGCAGTTATGGTAAGATAGCTTTGCTTGGTTCAGCCAAAGGCAAAGGATAGGTCTACTCCAGCCTTTAGAAAACAGTGAAAAGCAGGGTAAGCAAGACACCCGATGGGTTAAGTCAGTTTGTCTAGGG
Source organism: Trichechus manatus latirostris (assembly GCF_000243295.1). Lineage (NCBI taxonomy): Eukaryota > Metazoa > Chordata > Mammalia > Sirenia > Trichechidae > Trichechus > Trichechus manatus. The sequence goes on along the minus strand of NW_004444028.1, from coordinate 7,595,600 downwards.
TGCAGGTCATCTGCAGTGGGTCAGCCCAGGAGGCTCAAGAACTTTGCCCATGAGAGGTGGGTCACAGGTACCCAGAGCTTTCCTCTTACACCTCTGACCACGGGTTTCACTCCAGCTCCATCAGCAATCTTTAAACTATGCAGCAAGGACCCCGTGTCCAAGGCGCAGGGCAGGAGAGAGAATTTGGACTCAGTCATGCGGCTCCATCACCACTATTCACAACACAACCAGAGTGCCCTCAAATGGCTTCCCACAACTGAGAACAAAATCCACATAACTCACCAAAGACTCCAGGGTCAACGTGACCTGGCCCTGCCCACCTCTCCCCGTCATCTCTTCCTGACTCACAAGCTCCAGTCACATTCCCTGAGATCATAACCTCATTCCCACCTCGAGACCTTTGCACTGAGCTCCCTCTCCTTGCCTGCTACTCCCCAAATCTGTGCGTGGCTACCCAGATCTCAGATCAAAAGCCACCGCCTCTGAGATGCCTTCCCTGATAACTCTCAGTAAAGCAGCACCTCCTGTCACTTTTCCACTGTACTTCTTCGTTGTCTTCATCCTTCTTCTCGCTGTCTGATGTTAGTATTTATTTGATTACTTTTTAATCATCTCTCTCTCCCCTGAGGAATGCAAGCTCCACAAGAGCAGGGATGGAACCGCCTGGTTCACCTCCATAACCAGAGAACATAGAACAAGGAATCCTTGTTGATGAAGGAACACTCTCTGGGTAGGTTGGCAGCCACTTTCTTACATACATACGCCATGAACATGCCTTTCAAACCAAAAATAAAGGCATGGTGCTTAATGAGGCTCTTTTTTTCCCTAAGATATGAATTTATATAGATGAAAATACATAAAACTAAATAGTATCTACATTTAATGAGGAGTCTACTTGAAAAAACCAGAATTACATAAAATTGGGGCAGTCCTGGAGAATCTGAGGTATACGGTCACCACAGATATGAAATTCAAAGTTTCTACTGTGCTTCTATTGTTTGATAGGAACCCTGGTGGTGCAGTGGTTAAGAGCTCGGCTGCTAACCAAGAGGTTGGCAGTTCGAATCCACCAGCTGCTCCTTGGAAACCCTATGGGGCAGTTCTACTCTGTCTTACAGGGTCACTATGAGTTGGAATCGACTCCACGGCAACGGGTTTGGTTTTTGTAGTTGTTGTTATTGTTTGATAAAGGAGCACTGGTGGCGCAGTGGTTAAGTGCTGGTCTGCTAACCAAAAGGTCGGTGGTTCAAATCTCCCAGCCGCTCCACAGGACAATGATGTGTCAGTCTGCTCCCGTAAAGATTTACAGCCTTGGAAACCCTATGGGGCGGCTCTATTCTGTTCTGTAGGGTTGCTATCAGTCAGAACCTATGCGACGACACTGGGTTTGGTTTTGGTTTATTGTTTGATAAATGCTTCCGATGACTCATGTGCTTTCAGCACTAAAGTGTTTCACCCTCAGATGACCATCATCCTTGTCACGGATAACAGAAAGAGTGCTCACTAGGGCAGGATGGGATTCCTGAGTGAGCGACTGGGTACACAGGTGGGCTCCTGGGTTCGTGCAGGTGCAGAAGCACCTCGAGCTCCGAATTCACAACACACAGTTCTGAGAGTTGGTGTGGCTTTGGGTTACATTTGTTCTGCATCCTGTAGGAGGGTACGTCACTAACTGCAATGCCAATCACCCAGGGATGGATTACCCAACAAGCAAGGTACACATGGGCTTACTTGTGCTTACTTACACTACTCTGTAGCCCACAATTTCAAAGATGCGGTGAAACCCATGTAAAACTGTGCACTACAGATTAGTAAGTAGACCCAACTAAGCCCCCACGCGTACTCTGCTTACCATAAGCTGGGGCACATGGTGCTAACTGGTTAATCTGCCCCTGCAATCACCTGACTGTTGTTAGCTGCTGTCAAGTTGGCCCTGACTCACGGGGACCCCGTGTTACAGAGGAGAACTGCTCCATAGGGTTTTCTTGGCTGTAATCTTTATGGAAGCAGATCGCCAGGCCTTTCTTCCAGAGCACTGCTGGGTGGGTTCAAACTGCCAACCTTTAGGTGAGCGGCCGATCACAAACTGCCTGTGCCACCTGGGCTCCTTACCAAGGGCCCTTACCAAAAAGCAGATTCTGATTCTGAAGTGGGGCTGGAAATTCTGCATTTCTAACACGGACACCTCTACTGCTTGCCAGAGGGTCATGGCTGAGAGATAAATCTCTAGCACTGCAAAATTATCACCTGCAGATGGGCTCTTGCTGAATGGCCAACCATGAGTGACCTGGTCTTCAAGAGATAAAACTATAGAGACCCTAATTAAGAGAAGCACAGAGAAACTTCTTGGGAACGAGATGAGTCAGCTGTCCTAATGTATAATAAACCAAATTTCTAAGGACTTAAAACAGAATCACACCACAGTCCTGACTTGTGTGCAGATTTGGGGGACTGTTTAACTCTGGTGTGAGAATTGTGAAGCACACTGCTTTCGAAGTTCGACCACTCTGCGGGCATGGGAAAATATAAAGGTTTGTCAACCATGTGTAGCAACAGGACTAATGTGCATCCACTTCCCCTTTCTAACTGTCGTGTTCCAGTTAGAAAACTGGTGTTTTGTTTTGTTTTTTTCTTTTTTTCTGGTTTCCCCTCCATACCACCAACCTTGTCCCCATGTACCGGCCCCAGGGAGGAGCTCTAAGGTGGTTGGTAAGACTCTGGGATATGGAATTGATCTGATGGGCGACACACCCACCTGTAGCCCCCTCCTCTGCCGCCCTCCGCTTGCGCTGCTGCCCAGAGTTCTCACCCCACTGGAGCCTCCAGCCTCACCTTCAGGCTCCGACAGCTGTAAAAAGAACTCGGCAGTGGCTGTATCGCTTGTGGTTCTTTATGTGTGAATGTCCTCGGGGACCAGGCTGGGAGTAGGAGGTGGCTGGAAGGGCATGGTTTGGGCATTCCTGCCTCCTTTCACAACCTTCCAACAATAAGGAGAGGACATGACCTATCACTGTCCGTGGCTTCCTTCCCAGTACTCAAAAACGTCAAAAAACACACCTGGCCTTTTTCCTCCAGCTTTTTATGTTCCTTTAGAAGTTGTTCCACATGCATCACGCTGTCTCCAATATCCGCAAACTCTGCTTGCTCTTCCAGCAGATGATCCAGAGCAAGTTTAACCTACAAAACACACAAGAGCAGCACAGAAATAGAATGACGAGCACCCGTCTGGAGGTATAGGTATGCTAGGACAACTAGAAAATCCAGAAAGGACCCTGGGCCTGTGCGCATCTATCTATACGGGCACATTTTTAAACAGTTCATGTACTTTCAGATTTAGCTGGGAGATGCGGAGATAGATGTATATGGAACATTAGTGCTACATTCAACAGATGCTCAATCAGAAAGGAAAAACCGCCATGCATGCCAACAGGAAAATGGGATTCTAGAACACTGTTAGCCCACTGAAAAAGTGAGAAGGGGGTGAAGAAGCAAGGATATAAAGAGGGAGCTGGATTAGAAGAGAGGGAAGCCCAATACCAAAGTGGTCAAGGGAGAGGCGATCCAGAGCTCATCACATCAGACAAGGAAGTTCTACTAAACGAGAAAATGGTACCTCACGAAAAGTGTGCTCGAAGCGTCGTAGCTGTAGGCACTGACTAAGCTTCAGGTGATGCTCAGACCAAAACTGACTGAATGCTTTTTCTGCTTCATCCAGCTGCACTATTAACCTGCCAAGAAAGAACGAGAGAGTGGCACTGTGGTGGCATGTTTCCACAGAAGTCCACGTAGGCCAACGTGGATGCCACCTATGTTCTCTGTCAGCATTATTAACGGTGGCATAGCTCCTGCTTATGAAAGTCTGTATCGTCTATGATGTCCTTTGTGCTCCGCCAGTTTCTCCACTTTCCATTTGCCAATCAGGACATCTACAGTGATAGGCAGAAACCTATCTCAGACGCTGTTGTTGCGCTTCAAAACGGGCCCCAGGTGACTTTACCTTTGTGTTTGTTTTTTCCCTAAAACTACAGGTAGGAGCCTGGTGGCACAGTGGTTAAGAGCTCAGCTACTAACCAAAAGGTCGGCAGTTCGAATCCACCAGCAACTCCTTGGAAGCCCTATGGCGTGGTTCTATACTGTCCTATAGGGTTGCTATGAGTCAGAATCGACTTGATGGCAATGGGTTTGGTTATTTTTTTCTGGTTTGGGGCTCTCCTGCAGCCCTGGCAGCATAATGGTTAGGAACTAGGCTGCTCACCAAAAAGGTCAGCAGTTGGAATCCACCAGCTGCTCCTTGGAAACCCTGTGGGGCAGTTCTACTCTGTCCTATACAGTCGCTATGAGTCGGAATCCACTCGTCAGCAAGAGGTTTGGGTAGGACTATAGGTTTGTAAAGCATAGCACACAGAAAAACTGTTATTTGTAAACAGAACAATAAATTTGCCTTGAAATCCTGGGATCAGAGTATTTCATAAGAGGAGAGAATAAAATTCTCATAAAAAGAGCTCTGTAAATGGATGCCAGATGGGTGTTTTATTGTCTCAAATACTACTCGTTTTTGGCCCCACCAAGACTCAACAGTAGCCTTTCCAATCTGTTCTTGGCTGTTTCAGATGATGTAGTTCTAGAGATTACCTCTGGGAAAAGCGATTCTACCCGCTCACTCACCTTCCTGTAGTAGCTATGTTCTCAAGTTCATTGGGATTGAGTTTGCTGGAGGGATTTTTGGTTGCTGGTTTTTGGATGCATGACAGCAATGTGGCACCTTGCTTTCTAAGTAACTTTAGCTCATCCTAGAGAAAGAAAAATACAATCTCTCTTAGAAGAAATTTAAAACATAATCCCATAGAATTTGAGACCAGGAGAATGACAGATTTTTTTCTCTTAAGAAATTCAATGTAGTTTTTAAAAATTAATCAATTTATTGGCAGAAATTTATTTCTTCGTAGGGAATACATACACATGACAAAAAACTCAAATTATACAAAATGGTATATACTGTAAAAAGCAAGTCTTTCTCACTTCTGTCTCCTAACCCATCTACTTTACCTTCCCAAAAGCAATGCCTGTTAAGTTTTTTGCATATCTTAAGATGTTGTTGTAAATTAAAAGCAAAACTAGCTAAGAAACTCTGGTTCTAACCCAAGATAGTGACTAGAAACAAGAAAATGACAGATATTGACTATTAATTTCTGGAAACTACCCTGCAGTTATAATGTAATAATTGCAAGTTGACCATGAAACTCTTTGTCTGTTCTCACCAATAAAGACCCCTCCTTCCCAGTTGTGGCCGTGCTCAATTACTGAAGGTTGGTAGAGACTGGCAGCAGTCATAGTTGGACATAGACAGATTTGTACTTCTAAGGCAACTCTATTCTGCTCTTCTTACATGAGGATGCTGGGCTCTGCAAAGGGGGCTGATGTGGCGCTAGCTCCTTTCAAATGCAATAGCTCTAGTCCTTGCACACCACAGGGCATCTCTCACTGCTCTGAGCCTTGATCACAAGTCAAAAGGGGTGGAGCCAGGTCTAAAATAGTGCTCTCTGGCATTGGTGGGGAGTTCTTAGTTTGGCTTCTAAGTCACAGGATGCTGGTTTAGTATGACCCTAACAGCTACAACAGACCCATGGTTCTAAGATTCAAACAAAACCATTTTCTCTGAGCCCGTGAACACCATATCTGTTCCTCCGGTCCCAGCCATCTCTCCAGCCTTCACACAGTAGAGAGCTCATTCCCCTTGGGAGGAGCTGTATACTTCCTGGAGCTGCTCACATAGAAATCCTGCACGCGCTCAGCCTCATGTCTTTGCTCCTTGTCTCCCATTCGACTCTAGTTTTTAGCCCCACTGAAAGCACCCCTCGTCCACATCCAGCCGCAAACCTGTCCCTGATGTTGTTGATGACACACTTGGCTTCTCTGATCCAGACCCTCACAATTCTCTGGACAACCCCTCTGGCTCTGTCCACTCCAGTTATGCCCAAGTTGGCCACTTGGCTGGCACTCCTGCCTAGGGATTGGACAACTCCCTTCTTCCCCACTCTCAGGTGCCTGCCCTCGTTTCTTCTTAACTCATCAATGCTCATTAAATATTTGCAGGTTGTATGAATTCATAAAAGTCTAAAGAAATCAGGTTGCAGATAAAGACGAATAAGGTGCAATGAAAAAAATTACTCATGACTAACTGTTCTTTCCCCCTTTTCCCTCCTCCTACCTACTGAAGGGAGTCCTGGTGGCTCAGTGATTAAGAGTCCGGCTGCTAACCAAAAGGTCGGCAGTTCGAATCTACCATTCTCTCCTTGGAAACTCTATGGGGCAGTTCTACTCTGTCCTGTAGGGTTGCTATGAGTCAGAATCAACTTGACGGCAATGGGTTTGGTTTTGTTTTTTGGACCCATTGAAGATGGTTCTGCTTTTCCCACTCAGTTTTGTAACTGCCGCTGAGCTCCCAACAGCTATCCTGGCATTATCCATCAACAGGTTATATACACACTTTTGTGATATACATGCTTTTGTGGTATACACGCTTTCGTGATGCAGAGCTACTGGGGAAGGTGGAGGGGCTAAAGAAAAAGAGCCTCATTGCTAAGAAGGACGCTGAGAAGAAAGATACATCCAAAGAACTGCAGAGTGTGAGGAAAATATGTGAGAAAGGGAAGGGGAATCTTAAGAAGTAATGTCGTATACCGTGTACCCGTCTTAGTTACCTAGTGCTGCTGTAACAACTACCACAAGAGGTGGTTTTAAAAATCAGAAATTTATTTTCTCACAGTTCTGGAGGCTAGAAGTCCAAACCAGAGTCTCAGCTGTGTTGATTCCTTCCTCATCAGCAGCCCTGAGCGTTCCTTGGTTCCTTGGCTTTTAGACAATCCTCACAGGCATCTGTCGTACCCTGTATGTGTCTCTGTCTATTCTGCTCTTTTTATAACTAAGAAGTGATTAGGTTTAGAACCCACCTTACACTAGTTATGTCCTCATTAACACAACGAAACAAAAACCCTGTTTCCAAACAGGAACACATCCACAGGTACCAAACCAAAAACCAAACCCGTTGCTGTCAAGTCGATTCCAACTCATAGCGATGCTATAGGACAGAGTAGAGCTGCCCCCAAGGGTTTACCAAAGTTGTAATCTTTACAGAAACAGACTGCCACCTCTTTCTCCCATGGAGCAGCTGGTGAGTTTCAATCACCAACCTTTTGGTTAGCAGCAGAGTGCTTAACCACTGCGCCACCAGGGCTTTTCCATAAGTAAACAAAAAAAACCCGTTACCATCAAGTCCATTCCGACTCCCAGTGACCCTATAGGACAGAGTAGAACTACTCCATAGGGTTTCCAAGGAACAGCTGGTGGATTCGAAGTGCCAACCTTTTGGTTAACAGCCAACCTCTTAATAACTGAACCACCAGGGCTCCATCTATAAGTACAAGAGTGAGTAATTCAACACATACTTTTGGGGGACACAATTCAATCTATAATAATTCCCTTCACACTTGAAAAAAAATACAAGCAGAGACACTTTGACCTGGTTATTGCTGTGGGACTAGACCACATGGTCAGCTTCAGGAGGATTACAAAAATCTGCCATCAACAGGGGAAGACTGAGGAACGATGGTACCTGGAAGGAGTAAATGTAAATTGTCCAGCTCCAAAATGGAGTTTGCCCTTGTCTACAGTAGTGAACATCCAAAATACTTAATACCTGTAGAGAGCAGTTACTGGCCAATTAGTACAGATTCAGATACAATGCTGAGACAGAGTCCCAAGGCTATCTGCAGTCCACGTGGTAACCCTTTAGCTGCTAGAATCATGAGGAGTTTTTTGGGTCCTAGGAAAGGGGTCAGGGAGGTAGACTGAGGGCACTCGATGGACATAAATGCTTAACTATTTTAACAATTAGTCCAGCTATCCCAGTGTGTACCCACTGAATATCAGTTCTGCTTGCACCATTATGGAAGCAAGCTGTTGGTTCAGAAGAAGACCCACTTAGCAAGGCATGAGGGACTACTTCAGGGTCAAAGGAATTGAAATTTTCTAGGGGGAATGGTTTTCTATGACAAGGGTAAACGTGAATGTAGACGTTCATTCATTCAATATACCTTTATAAAGTGCTACTATACGCGGGGTCACCATGAGTCAGAATCAACTCAACAGCAACTGGTGTATTATACATGCTGGACACTGTGCTAGGTTGTGTCGTGGGCAGGAAGTGGAGGTCGGAGTGAGAAGTGAAAGAATGAATCAGACCCAAGAGAATACGTGAAGGATTAATGCTTTATACTTCTTATTTTGCTTTTATTGTTGTTATTAGATGCCATCAAGTCGGTTCTGACTTATAGCGACCCCATGTACAAGAGAACGAAACCCTGCCTGGTCCTGCGCCATGCTCACAATCGTTGCTACGTTTGAGCGCACTGTTGCAGCCACTGTCTCAATCCATCTCGTTGAGGGTCTTCCTCTTTTTCGCTGACCCTGTGTCTTACCAAGCATGATGTCCTTCTCCAGGGACTGGTCCCTCCTGATAACATGTCCAAAGTACGTGAGACAAAGTCTCGCCATCCTAGCTTCTAAGGAGCATTCTGGCTGTACTTCTTCCAAGAAAGATTTGTTCATTCTTTTGGCAGTCCATGGTATATTCAGTATTCTTCACCAACACCAAAATTCAAATCACCAGTTCTTCTTTGGGTCTTCTTTATTCATTGTCCAGCCTTCACATGCATATGAAGCAGCTGAAAATACCATGCCTAAGGTCATATGCATTCTGACTCGACTCATAAAGTATGAGTCAGAATTGACTTGAAAGACAACAGGTTTGGTTTTTTTTTTTTTTTTGTTTTTGTTTTTTGGTTTAGGGTCAGATGCACTTAGTCCTCAAAGTGACATTTTTGCTTTTTACACTTTAAGGAGGTCTTTTGCAGCAGATTTGCCCAATGCAATATGTTGTTTGATTTCTTGACTGCTGCTTTCATGGGCGTTGATTGTGGATCCAAGTAAAATGAAATCCTTGACAACTTCAATCTTTTCTCTGTTTATCTTGATGTTGCTTATTGGTCCAGTTTTGAGGATTTTTGTTTTCTTTATGTTGAGGTGTAATCCATTCTGAAGGCTGTGGTCTTTGATCTTCATCAGTAAGTGGTTCAAGTCCTCATCGCTTTCAGCACACGAAGTTGTGTCATCTTCATATCGCAGGTTGTTAATGAGTCTTCTTCCCATCCTGATGCCGTACTCCTCTTCATATAGTCCAGCTTCTCGGATTATATGCTCAGCATACAGAATGAATAAGTATGATGAAAGGATGTAACCCTGACACACACCTTTCCTGATTTTATTACTTACCCAATTTCTGTCAATAAAATTGAACTCTACCATCCTGTTTTTGTTTATAATGCTAACTAAAAAATTCTAGGATCCAGAATTCATAATTTAGAGAAAAAAAAAAAGAGTCCCTTTCCTCTGCAGTTACTGAGAGTCAGATCTTCCTATGGTATAAAATTAGTTCAGAACACTGACCTGGTAAGGTGTTAACCGAAAACATTCGTGAGAATGCCCATGGCCTCTTCCTGTGCAAAACCGAGACGTGTGTGTGTGCACGTACGTGTCTGCGACCGTTACTAATTTGTTGTATGCTCTGGAAGTACAGTTTGAACAAAGCAGTCTTATAAAACCCCGAAGACTTAAAATGATTTCCAGATCCTATGGGAATAACTTGTAATGCTGATTGATTGACTTCTTGATTATTTGTTATCACGGTAAAATTGATGGAACTGCCATCTCTCAAGTGCTAACAGTATTAGTTTTGTAAAAAGTGCTGTGCCACATAACTAAAGGACCACAGGCCTTCAGAGAGGGGTTGCACTGGACTGTGGGACATAAAGTGATACTCGTGAGGAGTGTGCCTCTTAGCTCAAGTAGATACAAGAGACTAAATGGGCAGCTTCTGGCCGGAGGTGGGATGGGAAGGCAGAGAGGGTTAGGAGCTGGCTGAAGGTTGAATGGACATGGGGGATCAGGGGTGGAAAGGAGGACTGTGCTGTCACAGTATGGGGAGAGCAATTAGATTCATATAACAATGTATGTATAAATTTCCGCACGGGAAAAAATTAAAAATAAAGAAATAAATAAAGGACCACAGGCACTTTGCTCCCCCACCTTCCTCCATGACAAGAAAAAAGACCTATGGTTCTGTTAGATTTCTTACTTTTTTTAAAAAGTGAGAGCTTTATCCTATTTAAATGGACCCATGGTTCAGTGGCTCAAGTGACTAAAGTAAGCAGGGAGTTGAGAGCAGTAGGCCAAGGCCCTGTGTTTCAGGCCTAAAAAAGACCTGCAAAGAAGTGAGAACGACACCATTGTGGACACAGGAAGCAGGCCTGTGCCTTGATGATTTGCCTACAACCAGCACAAAATTACACAAGAAGAGCTGTTGTGCTGCGAAAGTCTACAGGGACATCAAACAAGGTAAGAAAAGTACGTATCTGTATGGGGTTTGTAGTTGTTATTTTATGTTGTCTTGTCTTGGGGCCTGAGGATCTTTTTTAAACTGAGATATAATTCACATACCATAAATTAACCCTTTTAAAGTGTACAACCCCACTTTTTTTTCCAGAACACTTTCATCACCCCCAAAAGAAATCCTGTATCCCTTAACACTCACTCCCCATTCATCCATCTCCCAGCTCTTGGAAACCACTAACCTACTTCCTTTCTCTGTGCATTGGCCTATTCTGGACATTTAATATAAATAGAATCATACAATATGTGGCCTTTAGTTTTTGGCTTTTTTCACTTAGCAATATGTTTTCAAGGTTCATCTCATAGCATGTATCAGTACTTCATTTCTCTCTATGGCTGAATAATACTCCATCGTATGGATATACCACATTTTGTTTATCCGTTCATTAGTTGATGGATTTTTTAGTTGTTTCCACTTTTCAGGGGCTATTGTGAATAATCTGCTAATGAGCATTTGTGTGCAAGCTTTTATAGAGAAATATGTTTTCAATTCTTTGGGGCATATGCCTAGGAGTGGAATTGCTGGGTCATATGGTAGCTTTATTCTTCGCCAACACCATAATTCAAAGGCGTCAATTCTTCTTCGGTCTTCCTTATTCCAAATCTGTCTTGGAGGAAGAATAGCCAGAATGTTCCTTAGAAGCAAGGATGGTGAGACTACGTCTCACATACTTTGCACATGTTATCAGGAGGAATCAGTCCCTGGAGAAGGACATCATGCTTGGTAAAGTAGAGGGTCAGCAAAAAAGAGGCAGACCCTCAACGAGACGGACTGACACAGTGGCTGCCATGATGGACTCAAGCATAACGATTGTGAGGATGATGCAGGACCAGGCAGTGTTTCGTTCCATCGTACATATGGTCGCTGAGTCATAGCCAGCTCGACAGCACCTTACAACAACAACATGGTAGCTTTACGTTTAACTTTTTGAGGAACTGCCAGTTTACGCTTCCACCAGCCATGTATGAGACTTTAAATCTCCTCACACCCTCACCAACACTAGTTATTGTTTATCTTTTTGATTATAGCTATTCTGACTACAGGAGCCCTGGCGGCACAGTGGTTAAGCACTCAGCTGCTAACCGAAATGTTGGAGGTTCAAACCCACTAGCTGCTCCACGGGAGAAAGATGTGGCACTCTGCTTCTGTGAAGATTACAGCCTTAGAAACCCTACCGGGCAGTTCTGCTCTGTCCTATAGAGTTGTTAGGAATCAGAATCAACTTGACGGAAATGAGTTTTTATTCTGACTATGCCATTCTAGTGCATATCTCATTGCGGTTTTGATTTACATTTCCCTTATGAGTAACGATGCTGAGCATCTCTTCATGTGCCTACTGGCCATTTGTATATCTTCTTTGGAGAAATGAGTATTCAAATTCTCTGCTAATTTTTAAATTGGGTTATTTGTCTTTTTAAGGTTGAGTTATAAAAGTTGTTTATATATTCTGGACACTGTACCCTTATCAGATATACGATTTGAAAATACGTTCCCCCATTCTGTGGGTTGTCTTTTCACTGTCTTGGTGGTGTCCTTTGAAGCATAAGCTATTTTAATTTTGATGATGTCCAACTTACCTATGTTTTCATTTTTTTGCTTGTGCTCTTGGTGTTACAACCCTAAGTCATGAAGATTTACAGCTATGTTTTCACAGCTACCCTATAGGACATAGTAGAACCGGGCCATAGGGTTTCCAAGGAGTGGCTGGTGGATTCAGACTGCCAACATTTTGGTTAGCAGCCGAACTCTTAATGACTGGGCCACTAGGGTTCCTTTATAGTTTTAGCTCTTACACTTACATCTTTGATCGGTTTTGAGTTAATTTTTGTATCTGCCTCCAGGTAGGGGTTCAACTTCACTATTTTCCATGTGTGTATCCAGCTGTCCTGTGGCCCAAGGATCTTAAGCGGTTTCAGTTTCCATGGTAATAAAATATTCTTAATCATTTCAGGAATTTCATTTTTTTCCCGCCAGCACTCAGGCTGGAGAAGGAGAGCCAAGAATGGTCCTCCAGGAACATCTCCTAAGTTGATTCTACCTTCCGGTGTCCTGTCTGCACAGACAGGGTCCCCCTGGTGGTAGGGTGAATGCTGCTGCACCTCCTGTGAAGTGAGGAGTAGCTCATAACTTGTTGAAGTTGCCTTTCCTCAGGAGATGAGAACCTCTCCTTGGAGGATACAATTCACAGAGAGCTTACGGCACCTGTGTGCGTGCCCTGACTATATTCCCTAACTCTTGACCCACAGGCCAAAGGCATACTCATGGAGAGGATGGGTGTGCACAATCGTGTCTGTGCGTCTCAGCCCATCAGGACTTCACTTTCTAGAGAAAGCTAACGCTACTGCACGTACAGAACTCTCAGGTGGTAAAGAAAAATCACAGAGAATTATGGTTTCCAAATCCTAGCTTGAAGCCTAGGTACCCACAGTCGGATTGGACAAAAAATAACACACTGAAACTGAGAGTACTCTGACTGCTGTTAGCTATCATCCAGTCAGCCTCTGACACGTGGTGCCCCCACGTATTACAGAGTAAAACTGCTCCACAGGGTTTTCTTGGCTGTAACAATCCCACAACATGTCAACACTCTCCCTTCTCGACCTTGGGTTCCCTCTTACCAGCTTTCCTGTCCCCTCCTGCCTTCTCGTCCTTGCCCCTGGGCTGGTGTGCCCCTTTAGTCTCATTTTGTTTTACGGGCCTGTCTAATCTTTGGCTGAAGGGTGAACCTGAGGAGTGACTTCATTACTGAGCTAAAAGGGTGTCCGGGGGCCATATTCTCAGGGTTTCTCCAGTCTCTGTCAGACCAGTAAGTCTGGTCTTTTTTTGTGAGTTAGTATTTTGTTTTACATTTTTCTCCAGCTCTGTCCGGGACCTTCTGTTGTGATCCTTGTCAGAGCAGTCAGTGGTGGTAGCTGGGCACCATCTAGTTGTGCTGGACTCAGTCTGGGGGAGGCCGTGGTACTTGTGGTCCATTAGTCCTTCGGACTAATCTTTCGCTTGTATCTTTAGTTTTCTTCATTCTCCCTTGCTCCCAAGGAGTGAGGCCAGTGCAGTATCTTAGATGGCTGCTCACAGGCTGTTAAGACTCCAGACGCTACTCACCAAAGCAGAATGTAGAACATTTTCTTTATAAACCATGTTATGCCAATTGAGCTAGATGTTCCCTGAGACCATGGTCCCCACAGCCCTCAGTGAATTCAGCCAGTCTGTTTAGAAAAGAAAACGGTCAACCTTCTCAGAAGCATTTACAGGAAATTTTTCTAAGATGTGTTCAGGCTTTCAACGTTTCAGGCCAGATCTTTGGATTACTCAGAGTAATCTTAGGAACACATTTCAAACTCCTTTTGTGTATGTACCAAGCTCCTTAGGGGGAGAATTTAACAATGCTCACTGATGCACAGAAAAATTCATTTGTCTCAGCCACTAGACTCTGAGATTTCCCTAACTAGACCATGTGTGCCTTGAGGTCTGTTTTTTTTTAATTTCCCTGGCATGTAGTGAAACCCACACCATCAAGTCGATTCCGACTCATAGCGACCCTAGAGGACAGAGCAGAACTGCCCCACAGGGTTTCCAAGGCCGTAACCTGTACAGAAGAAGACTGCCCATCTTTCTCCCACGGAGCGGCTAGTGGGTTCGAACCGCCCGCTTTTTGGTTAGCAGCAGAGCACTTGATCGCTGTGCCACCAGGGCTCCTTGCGGACACGCAGTGACGGGTACGCAATAAATGTTGAATACATGAACTAATCAAGGACCCAGCAAAGCAGTTTTGCAAATTCTAGGTCAGAGATAAAACCGTCCAGCTCTTCACAAGCTCCACAGAGTGAGGATACATGTAATGGTAAGATGTATCAACCTTCCAATCCTCGATCTGCTGCCCTGTTGAGGACTGGTCTCCTGTGACATACTCGATTCAGACTGCTTATGCTTCTCGACGCAGAATGGGGCTGACACACACTTCGTAACACCCCAGGAAGACTTCCATTTTCCACGACCTGCAAGAACCTGCCAAGCTCCCTTCTCAGCACGTTCAGACGGGCTTTCCTGAATCATTTAATGGTGCCTCTCCTCAAACCCATCCTAAGATTCTTTTTCTCAAATTAGTCCCCAGATAAAAAGACACGGCATGGAGAAAATGAAACAATAAGTCAGCTTAGCAGTCTGCCCAGAAATTTCACAACAGCTGCTGGGAAGCTTATACTTCAACAGCCAACTCCCTTCTCTCCCTCCCTCAGTGCAATTTCAGCCCATGTGGTCTTGCCTCATCCTAAGCAGGATCCTAGGAGCTCAGTACAAGGGCAGATCATCCAACAGGCTCGGTAAGCACAGTGCTTACTTTGCTTACCAGATCATCTGTAGTGAACAATTTCTTTCTTTCTTTTTTCTTTAATCACATTGAAGATTCTGCTTCCAGGAATGGCTGGCATCTGACTGTCTCCTAACCCCACAGCATCTTCCTACAGAATCAAAGCTTTTTTTCAAATTTACAATCCCTGATAGGGGTGGATAACCAGCAAGCAAGGTAACCACGGGCTTACTTACTAATCTGTAGTGAAATTGTTTACTACAGATTAGTAAGTAAGCACAAGTAGGCCTGTGCTTACCTTCCCTATTGGATACTCCGCCCCTGATGCTCACACACCTCATCAGGCAAGCACAAAGCTGGAATGAGTTTCCCTTTGCTGGGCTGCTTCTCACAGGTCTTACTTGCAATCCTCCCATATTCACCACCCAGCCTCAGGCCAAGATTTTTTCTCTTCACCTACTGCCTATCCTGGAAGTTGAAGATGTCTGCTGGCTGCCAAGTCACCGGAGAAGAAGGAAGGAGAGGTCTTAACTTTTAGGTCTGCTCCTGGCTCTCTTCAGGAGGCTGACCATCCCGCCGGCACGGGGGCTGGCCGCTGAGGCTCTTCAGGAGACTGACCCATCCTGCCGGCACGGGGGCTGGCCTCTGAGGGCCCACTCACCACTCACCTTCAGCTTGTCCCGCTGCCTTGTGTGGGCCATGAGAAGGTCTTCAGTGGACTGCACGGCTCTGGGCAGCTCTGTCTCGGCAAGGCAGGCCCCAAACATCTGGAGCATCTGGGCAGTGGTCTTTATTGTCAAGGCAAAGTTTTCGATGGCCTGGAAGGTCAGACAATCACAACCGTGTGGGAAGATTAGCACCGACCAATATTGTCTCTCAGTACAACAGCGGGAGACCTAACAACAAGGCAAACACTCGACGGGATGGACTGACACAATAGCCGCAACCATGGACCCAAGCACACCAATGCTCACGAAGGTGCCCCAGGGCCGGGCAAAGCTCTGTTCTGTTATTCATAAGGTCACCGTGAGTCAGAGCTGAAGCAACAACGACTAACAACCAACAACAAAGACTCAGAGCTACCGCTTCCCGAGTCCCTGCAACACGCCACACGTTGTACTCGGCGCTAGACGTCTGACTCTCATCTCAACGATCCCGTGTGGCAGGTATTTCATCCCCATTTTACAGATGAGAGAGCTGAAGCTCCAACAGGTTAGGAGAATTTCCCAAGATTCTCTTGCCAGAAGGGGAGGAAGGGAGGACTTGACCAAGGCCAGCTGCTTCGCATTAGGGGCTCCGTTCAGTAGCGTAAGAACACTCAACATTAAGTATGACTCAGGATGTAAACCTGGTGAAATGCTGAAAAGGGCAGGACCACTTAACCTTCCCTCTCAAAACTCTTCTCTTCTGTCTCCTACATTTCCCCCTTAACACTCCGAATGCCTGACACCTCTGAGAAGCTTGTCAAGTGCTGCTGAGAGGAAATGACAGTGGAGGAAAAAGATGAAGGCAGTGATTTCTGTCAGAAGGAGGGAAAGGCTGGGGACCTCTACCTTTCACTTCCCCTTTATAAAAATTTGCCTGTCCTGTATTCCTTCAACTGAGGACCTACTCTGCCATTAAATGGACACCTGCTAATGGGTTGGAGGCTTCACAGCTAATATGCCAGGTGAGATACCTGTATCTCAGCACGGTGTGTAGGAGACACACAGTCTAACCTAGAAAAAACGGAGCTGACCATCAGAGGAGTTACGTGAAGATGGGTGGTCTGTCAAAACCAAAAAACCAAACCCATTGCCATTGGGCAGATTCCGGCTCATAGTGACCCTACAGGACAGAGGAGAACTGCCCCATAGGGTTCCCAAGGAGCAGCTGGTGGATTCCAACTGCCGACCTTTCGGTGAGCAGCCAAGCCCTTAACCACTGTGCCACCAGGGCTCCGGGTGGCCTGTCAGAGTCCCACAAATCATTCCTCTCAGCCAGACTGGCACTGCCACACCCACTTCCCCTATTCCTGAGATTGTTTTGCCCTAAATGGCAAGCACATTCATCCCTGTCCACCCAGGGTATAGGACTTTGCCTGCGACCCCCTCTATGGACCATAAAGGGCTGCTGGATGGTAGGAACAGAGAGGCCCAGACTAACTTTCCTTTGGGAAAAAATGATCCCTGTTCCTGTATCATCAGAGAACACTTCTGAAAACCCACACGATGAAGAATGCACCAAATCTGAGGTGGCCCGTGTCTACACCAGAGACGAAGGCCAAGGCAGGCGGAACGAGGCTTCCAGAGCACTGCACGCATACTCTGTCGTCCGAACCCAAAGTCTTCTCTACTTCAACCATTTTCCTACTCAAAGTACTACTGTAGGTGGGATCCCCACCTGTTAGCCCAAGTATTTGTACACTCACAACTTAGAACATCATAGTACTTTTGGGCTGGAAAGGCAAACACCAATTTTTATTAAAACCTTTGTCTTAAGTACAACGAAGTTTTATTACTCTAACATCTGTATAAGATACTCATTCAGTGGCATCCAGTACAGGCCTAGGGTGAATAACATACTTAAAAAATCCATCTTATCAGGAGAACTTGGATTATTAAGTATTTGGCTTTACATGCACTGTCTCTTCCAGTGTATCTCAACAAGGTGTTATTATTACCAGCCCCACTCATTCCACAAATGAGGAAATTGAGGCATATTGCGACTAAGTGATTTCCCCAAGGTCATATAAAACATAAGGGGGAAAACCAGGCTCTGAATCCAGGTAATGTGGCTCCAAAGCCAGCACTCTTAGTCACAAGGTTATGCCACCTCTTGGCAGTCAAAACTAGATGTAACCATGGAAAAAATACCTTGGCCTTGATCACTAAAGACTTAGAGTCCAGATTCTGATCCTGTATAACTGTGATCTTGGATAAGCCACATAATGCCTCTTAATCCCAGTGTCCTCGTTTGAAAAACAGGGATAGCGCTTGCTCTATTTTTGCAGGAATTTGTTGAGGATCAAAAGGAATAGCAAATGTGAAAGGATCTTGGGGACAGTAAAGTACTTTACAAGTGTAATCATAATAATAACAAAAGTAACAACTCAGAGAGTCAGGTGTGAGGCCCAGTTTCAAGGCGAAGTCTGGGGAGGGGGCGATAAGAAAGACTAGCGTGTCAGAGTTACAGGTTTCAGTACTGGCTCTGCCGTTTGTGACCTGAATTTGGGTTATACAATGATCCAGGTATGGATCCCTCCATGCTGAAACAGCCAGTGAGCTCGCGGCTCCTCAAACCTCCGTGCTACCCAGGACCTTCCTTGCTCAGACAGAATGTACTTGATACTTGAAGACATTTACTGAATGAAACAAACAAGCAAACTCAAAACTCCACAGTGTAGTCAAGAAAGAAATCACAAGGGAAACTAGAAAATATTCTGAGATGAATGAATATGAAGACACAAAATACCAAAAGTTAATGGGATACAGCAAAAATAATGCTTAGCTGTAAATGCCAACATTAAAAAAGAACAAAGGCCTCAAGTCGATAACCTAATCTGCCTTAAGAAACTAGAAGCATAGCACACTAAATCCAAAGTGAGCAGGCCTACAATGAGATACCATCTCACACCCACCAGGATGGCTATAATCAGAAAGATAGATAGTGAGTGTTGGCAAGGATGTGAAGAAACTGAACTACCATATGCATTGCTGGTGGGAACGCAAAATGGCACAGCCCATTGGAGAAATAACCTAGCAATTCCTCAAAAGCTAAACACAGAGTTACTATATGACTCAGCAATTCCACTTCTAGGAGTATACCCAAGAGAAATAAAAACATATGTCGGTACAAAAACTGGTTCATAAATGTTCAAAGCAGCAGTATTCAAAATAGACAAAAAGTCGAAACGACTCAAATGTCCATCAACTGATGAATGGATAAACAAAAATGTATATCCATACAGTGGAATATTATTCTGTTAAAAATGGAATGAAGTACGATACATGTTACAACATGGATGAACCTTGAAAACATGCCAAATGAAAGAAGCAGATCACAGAAGACCACAGATGGTATGATTCCATTTACATGAAACATCCAGACAGGAAACCTATTGCGATAACAAGTAGATGAGTCGTTGCCTAGTGCTGGGAGGTGAGGGGACGATGGGGAGGAACTGCTAACGAGTATGGTGTTTTTTGGTGGGGGGCAATAAAATGTTCTAAAAGTGATTGTGCTGACGGTTACACGACTCTTTGACTACACTAACAATCACTGAATCGTACATTTTAAATGGGTGAATTACATGGTATGTGAGTTATATCTCAATAAAGCTGTTGTTAAAACCACCAACTCCACAGTGTAATCTGAGAAAGGCCCCATAGCTCTGCCTGTTCCCAAATCTCTCTCTCCCCAAACCGAACATGGTCCAATTTCCCCATCCTCCTTAGGATCTGTGGTCTTTGTCTCAAAACTGTGGACGATAAAATGAAATGCCATCCTGGAAAAAGAATAAAGTCAGAGGCTTCCTGTGCAGGTCACCTATTAACTTGACTCCATGGTGGTTGAGAGATACGGCTGCTAATCAAAAGGCTGGCAGTTCGAATCCACGAGTTGCTCCTTGGGAACTCTATGGAGCAGTTCTACTCTGTCCTGTAGGGTTGCAATAAGTCGGAATCCACTCGACAGCAATGGGTATGGGGTTTTATAAGACACAGCAACAAATTATAATATATACAATTATAATCTATGGATGGGTTTGGTTCCTTGTTTTTTTATGGGTCAGATTAGCGAATAATCACCTTGGGAATGGCACCAAGAACCGGACCCTGACAGGGTGACTAAAAAGAGCTGGACTTGAGTCTTGGCTCTGTCACTACTTGGTGATACGACTTCGAATAAGTCATCTCTTTACTCAGAGGGTCAGTTTTCCTGACATGTAAAATAATCTGACTGAAGCCAATGACCTGTAAGGATTGTTCAGCTCTGACATTTTATGAGTCTCTCTTCTCTTCTTCAAAGTCCTGAAATCCAGAAATGACACAGCCACAAAAAAAAGTAAGAAGGACATATATATATATGTACACACACACACATCACTCATATAAAATATGTGTGTATCTACATATTATATAATTATATTCCTAACGATATGTGTGTGTATAAAATATATACATAAAACATGTAAAAAGTACGTAAAGAATGTCTGTTTTTTCAATAACACTTAGGTTTTAAAGTTCACGATACTGTGTTTAACGTATCCACAAACACGAACCACGGACACCAACTAGCCTTTGGGGATGATATCTGTGTGTGTGCACCTGTCTGCTCAGGCCACATCTTTAAATCATCTAATCATCATGACCTCAACCTTTTCTACCTCTCTGTGTTCTTAAAAAAAAACAAACCTGTTGCTGTCAAGTCAATTCTGACCCCTGGCGACCCTACAGGACAGAGCAGAACTGCCCCACAGTCTTTCCAAGGAGTGGCTGGTGGATTTGAACTCCCGATCACTGGGTTAGCTGCCTGAGCTTTCAACCACTGTGCCACCAGGGAACTATTTTTGTCTTTGATGTCATGGTGGATTAATTTTTTTCTCTTACTTGTTGACAATCTGTCTTAATTCAAAATGGGTACGAGGCAACTTGAAAAATGAACATCATAAAATAGAGAAATCAGAACAAAGCGGGGGAACTGGCTGATAGGACAGTAAATTCTTCTGATTATTAAAACAATGGACTAGAAATTTAGGAGCTGAAGAAATAAAGCCTAGAAACACTCGGCTTTCTACACTTTATGTATTTTAATAAAACTGCATCCCAGGGCAACTCTTCATTACACTCACTCACTGATGACATTACCTATCAGGTTCCCTCCATATCTTTCATAGTTAGCCTTATTTAGAACACTATGTTTGTGAAGAACTTTGCCATTCCTTTTTTCTTCATAAGATTCCCGCGGAGTTACCACTATTGTAGTCAAACTGATGAAAAGGTTAAAAGGCTCTCACCCAGGCTGTGGGTTGGGGATTACATGGTGTCTTAGTTATCAAGTGCTGCTATAACAGAAACACCACAAGTGGGTGGATTTATTTTCTCACAGTTTAGGAGGCTAGAAGTCCGAATTCAGGGCGCCAGCTCTAGGGGAAAGCTTTCTCTCTCTGTCAGCTCTGGAGGGAAGTCCTTGTCTATTCTGAGTTCTGCTTCTGGGAAATCTTCATGTGCCTTGACATCTCTCTTCCCCCACCTCTGCTTCTCTCACTCCGCTTCTCTCACTTGCTTGTTTAATCTCTTTTATATCTCAAAGAGATTGACTCGAGACACACCCTACACTAATTCCGTCTCATTAACGTAACAAAGACAACCCATTCCCAAATGGGATTGTGACCACAGGCGTAGAGGTTACGATTTACAACACAATTTTTGGGAAGACACAATTCAATTCATAACGCATGGCATATAAAGAAGTGAGGGAGGAATCAGAATCCATAGCTTCGAAATAAATATACTGCTTCTAGAAATTTATTTCCATTTAATTTCCTTTTTAAAAATAAAAATTCTAATCTAAAACAGGGTGACTTCTGCATAATTAAATGTAGTCCAAGTGTTAGTTGGTAAACGCTGTCCATGTTTCACAAGCGAGCAGATACAGAGCAAGAAACAGACAGCGAGTGGACACAAGCGTTCAGCTGCCAAGCTGCCCTTGGAGTAGTGAATGGAACTGCTGATTTTGCTTAGAAAATCTACTCTTTTCAATGGGACCAGGGGAAAGGAATGAGCATTTTACTATTAGGTGAGTTTCAATCTTATTTTTTTCCTCAATAATATTACTGACTCAGCTAGTTTAGCAAAATAACCACCAATATGACCAAACAGGAAAAGAAAAACAAACCAAACCCGCTGCCGTCGAGTCGATTCCGACTCACAGCCACCCTACAGCACAGAGTAGAACTGCCCCATAGGGTTTCCAAGGAGCGGCTGGTGGATTCGAACTGCCGACCTTTTGGTTAGCAGTTGTAGCTCTTAACCATTGTGCCAGTGTTTCCAGGAAAAGAAAAGAAAAGTAAAATATTACATACCAGGGGCTTTCACAGATTCCCTACATCAGGCTTTCAGGTGGCTTCTGTTAGTCCAGGGTTCCTCACCATCAGCACCTTTGACATTTTGGGCCAGGTCGTTCTTTGTTGTAGGGAGTTACCCTGCGCACTGCAGGATGTCTAGCAGCATCCTTGGCCTCTATCCACTGGACATTCCCTTTGTTCTCCAGCCCCTCCCCAGGTGATGACTATAAAAGAGTCTACAGACATTGACAAATGTCCTGAGGTAGGCAAAACTGCCCCAGCTGAGAACCACGGTGTCAACAAAGTGGAAACAAGGTCAAAGAGCTTTAGTAGCTCATCCAAGGTCAGACAATAGCTAATGGTGACAACATTTAAATGAAGCTTGGTCTGATTTCAAAATCTGTATTCTCTGGTGGGTCTCAGTCTTGTCTGTGCATTAGAATCATCTGGGGAGTTTTGTGGGATGCTAATGTCTGGGTCCTGTCCCAGATCAAGTAAATCAATTTCTCTGAGATTTACCAAATCAAAACCAAACCAAACCCGTTGTCATCGAGTCAATTCCGATTCATAGTGACCCTATGGGACAGAGCAGAACTATCCCACAGGATTTCCAAGGAGCGGCTGGCAGGTTCGAACTGCCCGCCTTTTGGTTAGCAGCCGGGCTTTTAACCACTGCACCACCAGGGCTCCAAGGGTACTGGTATTCTTGAAAACTCCTTGGGGCACCCATGCCAGTGTACAGTATGCAGTGAGATAAGGGTAGACAGCATGACAAACCTCAAGCCTTAACCCTTTCACCATATTTCTTCCCCAGCCTGTGGCTTAGAAAAAGACCCAGCATTCCCAAGGTGAGGAAGTCATGGGCAGTGCACTCCCAACCATTGATCCTTAAGTCCTCCATCCTCTGGAAAACAAGGAGAGACTGTGAAAAGGGAACACAGGTTAGTACTCACAGTTCGATGATTTATCCACTGACTGTGGCGATATTCCAGAGTTCCCCCTAGCTCCTGTGTGAGCTGGCTTTTATCAATGTAGCCGTGAAGGTCAGAGGCAGAATTTAGCAGGATGATCTGTAAAGGGAAAAAAGGAATATATTCCTCACAGATAATCAAACAGTAACTCATCTAGGTTCTACTATTAAACAATATTTCAACTTTGCCTTACCAGGTATTTATACCCAAAGACGGTTACTACATCCAGCAGGACAAAGTTTAAAGTCCTTTCCATTTTCCCTCTGAATGGTGGATACCAATACCTCCTGTCACGAAGTGGTAACTTGGACCAAGGAGCTCAGCTCTAGACTCCCTGTTAGTCAGGTCTTGCTTCAAGTGAATTTTTGTTAAGAATGTTCCCAGTCTAAGGTATACTCTTCAGGCACCAAAATCAAGTGTGGTGCTGATGCCTGAAGATTTATGACAAGAAACTCAATAAAGGGTAGCCTGGTGAATACCAAAACAAAACTGGAATACAGGGATCTCCCGAGGAGAATGCATTGAAAAGATTCACTACGCTGACGCACCCCCACGAAGAAGGCTGGTGTCTCAATTTATCTTGTACAGAGAAGATTTGGGGGTAACGGGAAGAGTAGGTTTTTATAAACCAACAGTCCTTCCGATGAACACACCCCAAACGCCCACATCTAGAAGAAGGTTTAACACGTTCCAAACCACCGTTTTCTACTTCTCGGCAGCGGACTGGCCGGTGGGCCTGCTCTAATTCACAAGGATTGAACTGCACTCTCCCCTTGCTCCTCACCAGGGGCAACAACTGCCCCACTGTTGGCCAACTCTCTCTGAAACACATCCCCCTGGAAGTCTTTAACTAATGATCTTGTATTTCTTCACTTCCCACTGATTATTGTGAAAATTGATTCTTGGACAGAGGACAGAAGAATACAAACTTTCTTCAATTATTATACAGTATTAGTCAAGTGGCAATTCCACTTTGGAAGGGAAAGAATGTAAGTTAGTGCCCAAAGCCTACAGGAGAAAATAAAATCATAGAACAAAATTGACTTATTCATTCAACAGATGTGTACTGAATGTCTACGAAATGCCAGGCACTGGGGGATAAAGTAGTAAGCATGACAGGCACCATCTTCAAGGAACTTACAGTTTAATGGGATTTGATGGTTATGATATATTACTATCTAAACCTTGTCTGGCCCCATGTCCTCTTCTACTTCTGCAAAATAGTTGGTGAATTTTTTAAAATGTTTTTATAACATGAAAGAAAGAAAAACAAAACAAAACATGAATCCATCCATATATGCCTTTTATTCCTAAAAATTTTAAACCACCTTTGGTAGTTTCAACAAGGTTTTCAGTCTTTCTAAAATTAGAAATTACTGAACACAAGGCAAGAAATTGCCAAGTTAAAAATGTATTCTGCTTCTAGGAACATGAGTTGCTATGGTAACACCTTGGGAATTCCTTTTTAAAAAATACCAATGTGCAACATCATATTAACCAAAAGTAACTTTGACCCACAGCCTGGCGTTCAGAAACACGGCCTGCCAAGCTGCTCATTTTCTGCCCCATTTAACCAAGCAGGAGAGGGAGGTGGGCTTTCTCACACTTGCCAGGACTCTGTCCGCTCATGAGGAATTTGAAATTTTAATCTAGGGGAAAATTAAAAATAAAAGGAAGATACTGGAAGGTTCAATACTGTTAATACATGTAAATTGTCCCCAAATTGATCTGTAGATTCAAAACAATCCAAATCAAAACTGCAGCAGACTCTCTTGCAGAAATTGACAAGCTGATTCTCAAATTTATATAGAAATGTAAAGTACACAGAATATCTAAAACAATTCTGAAAGAACAAAGTTGGACGACTCACACTACCTGATTTCAAGACTTACTATAAAACTACTGTAATCAAGAGACAGTGGTGAAACTTTGGAAATCGATTTGGCGCTTCCTTAAAAAGCTAGAAATAGAAGTACCATACGATCCAGCTATCCCACTCTTTGGAATATATCCTAGAGAAATAAGAGTCATCACACGAACAGCTAATATGCACACCCATGTTCATTGCAGCACTGTTCACAATAGCAAAAAGATGGAAACAACCTAGGTGCCCATCAACAGACGAATGGATAAACA
>NW_004444028.1:7550642-7570126 GCF_000243295.1 Trichechus manatus latirostris | reverse complement strand
GAACACAACAGAGTCCCTGATGGACCAGCAGAAAGATGGGGTGCAGAACTCAAATTCTAGTAGAAAGACCAGACTTAATGGTCTGACTGAGACTGGAGGTACCCCGAAAAGCATGGCCCCTGTATTCTCTATCAGCCCAGAACTAAAACAGTTTCCAAGGCCAACTCTTCAGACAGGGATTGGACTAGACTGTGGGACATAAACTGATACTCGTGAGGAGTGTGCCTCTTAGCTCATGCAGATATAAGGTACCAAAGCGGCAGCTTCTGTCCAGAGGTGAGATGGGAAGGCAGAGAGAATTAGAAGCTCGTTGACGGGACACGGGGAATCAGGGACGGCAAGGTGGAGTGTGCAGTCGCAGAATGGGATGAGCAATTAGGGTCACATAACAATGTATGTATAAAATTTTGTATGGGAGACTAACTTGAAATGTAAACTTCATTTAGAGTACAACAATTAAAAAAAAAAGAGACAGTGGTGAAGGCAAGAGGACAGACAAACAGATCAACGGAAAAGAAGAGAGATCCTGAAACAGATTCATACAAATATGGTCAACCGATCTTTTTTAACTTCTTGTTTTGAAATAATTATGAATTCATAGGAGGAAATTGAAAATACTGTCCTTAGAGGTCCTGTGTACCTTTCACCCAGTTTCCTCAATTGTTACATCTTATATAATTAAAGCACAATATCAAAACCAGGAATCTGACACTGGTATAATGTGTGTGTATAATTCTATGCCATTTTCTCACATGTAGATTTGTGATACCACCACAAGAATCAAGATACCAACTATTCCGTCACCACAAGGATCTCTCTAGTCTTCCCCTTGAAAGTCACACCAATCCCCCTCTCCCACATCATTCCTAATCGCTAGCAACCACTAATCTTACTTTTTACAAAGGTGCAAAGGCAATTCAATACAGAAAAAAATTCATTTTCAACAAATAGCACTAGAACAAACAGATATCCACATGCAAAAAAGTGAACCTCAACCCATACTTCATATCTTTCATAAAAATTAACTCAAAGTGGAACACAAAACTAAAGCTTAAACATAAAACTTTTGGAAGAAAATATTTGTGACTTGGGATTTCGCAGAGTTCTGAGATATAACACCAAAAGCACAGCCCATGAAAGAAAACCACGGATGAACTGGACTTGATACAAATTAAAAACTTTTGTTGTGCAAGAAACACTGTTAAGAGAATGAAAAGACAATCCACAGTGAAAAATTATTTTCAAGCCACATTATCTGACAATGAACTTCCATTCAGAATATATAAAGAACTCTCAAAACTCCACAAGAAGGAGATAAAGTGATGCCAGTGAAAAGGGCAGAGCAGGTAGCTCCAAGGCCCCACTCTTCCACAGAAACACCAAACTAAGGAGCAAAAATGGTCAAAGTCAACTTTGTGGAACTCTAGAAAACAGGCGAAGGTTTACATGAACCAAATGAACGGGAATCAAGGAAAAAGTGACTTAAAATGGTATGAGAGCTTTGCAGCATTTTTACTTGCTCTTGTCCCACCCAATCCCCAACTGGGCAGCAATCTTGAAGACGGCAACACACTTTCCCAGTGTGGGACCCTGGTGCCAGGTTCCAGACAGAGCAACGCAGACCTTGTTCTCAAAAAATTCTGTTCGTCTGTTTTGGCCTGTCTGGGGGCTACCTGAAAGACTGATGTAAGGCACATGTCCTTGTTTCAACTAACTCAGAAATGACAAAGAAAAAAAAAAGGAGAAGATGCAAATTACTAAAATCAGAAACGAATGTGGGGGCATTACTACCAATTACACAGAAATAAAAAGGATTATAAGAGAATATTATGAACAACTGTATGTCAAGAAATTAGATCATCTAGATGAAATGGACAAACCTCTAGACACACATCAATTACCTAATAGAATCAAGAAGAAATGAAAAATCTCAACAGGCCTATAACAAGTAAAGAGATTGCATCAATAAACAAAAGCCTCCCAACAAAGAAAGGCCTTGGAACAGACGGGTTCACTGAGGAACTCTATCAAACATTTAAAGGAGAATTAACACCAATCCTTCTCAAACTCTCCCAAAAACTTAGAAAGAGAGAGAACACTTCATTATCATTCTCAGGCGAGTATTACCCTGAGATCAAAGCCAGATAAAGACACCATAAGAAAGGAAACTACAGACCAATATACCTGATGAATATAGATGTAAGAATCCTCAAAAAAATGTTAGCAAACTGAATCCAGCAGCATATTAAAAGAATTATATGCCATGAACAAGCAGAATTTATCCCAGGAATGCAAGGGTGGTTCAACATAAGAAAATCAATCAATGTAATACACCACAATAATAGAAAGCAGGAAAAAAAGACTCACATGATCATCTTAATTGATGCAGGAAAGGTATTTGACAAAATCCAACACTTTTTTGTGATTAAAAAAAAAAAATTCAGCAAGCTAGGAATAGAAGGGAAATTCCTCAACCTGATAAAGGGTATTTATGAAAAACCCACAGCTAACATCATACTCAGTGGTGAAAGTCAGAAAATTTTGCCCTAAGATCAGGAGCAAAACAAGGGTTCCTGCTTTCACCACTGCTATTCAACATTCTACTGAGAGTTCTAGTCAGAAGATTTGAGCAAACGAAAGAAATAAAAAGCATCCAAATCACAAAGGAAGAAGTAAAACCATCTCTTCTTCCAAATTACATGATCCTATACGTAGAAAATCCCTAAGACTCCTTAAGAAAACGCATCCTTTGGATCCAGGGTCCCTGAGTTGAGAACCTCCTAGACCCAGGGGAAGACTGATGCCAAGACACCTGGAGATCTCCAAGGAACGCCGGGCCCACAGACATTGAAAGGAGATAAAGACCTTCCCCCAAGCCGACAGAGAGAGAAAGCCTTTCCCTAGAGCTAGCATCTGACTTCAGACTTCTAGCCTCCTAAACTGTGAGCGAATAATGTCTGTTTGTTCAAGCCATCCGCCTGTGGTATTTCTGTCACAGCAGCATTACATGACTAAGACAAATACACTGGAGAAGCTGGACAGCACCTTGACCGGGGATCAAAACTAACACCACTGAGGGACAGATGAACACCACGTGCCTCCAGAGGTGACGCTCAGAGAAGGATGTCACTTAAGTAAGATTCCAGCTGGGAAAGCATAAGCTGAATCTAATCACGAGAAAACATCACACAAGCCCCAAATGAGGCATGTCTTATCTATTTTTAAAGGAACCGTATTCTTCAAAAATGTTAACGTCATAAAAGACAAATGCTGTGGAAATAATCCAGATTAAAGGAGACTAAAGAGATATGACAACTAAATGCACTGTCCAATCCTAAACTGGATCCTGTACGGAAGGGAAACACAATGATATAAAGGACATTATTGGGTCAGCTGAAAAACTGGAATTCAGATGTAAATTAGATAAACATTAAAACAAAAAACAAACCAAACCCATTGTCATCGAGTCAATTCCGACTCACAGTGACCCTATAGGACAGAGTAGAACTGCTCCATAGGGTTTCCAAGAAGCAGCTGGTGGATTTGAACTGCCAACCTGTTGGTAAGCAGCTGTAGCTCTTAACCACTGCCCCACGAGGGCTCCTGAGATAAGCATATCAAGGTTTAATTTACTGAAGTTGATAACAGCACCATGATTAAGAAAGAGAACATCCCTACTCTTAGGAAATACACAACGAAAGATTTAGGGGTAAAGGGCCATGATGCATGCACCTTACTCACAGATGGTTCAGAAATAAACAGTGTGTGCATTTGCGTGTGTATTACATATACAGGCAATCCTCGACTTACGACAGGGTTCCGTTCTGACAACCCCATCGTAAGTCGGTTCTGACGTGAATTGAATACTTCTTGTTTACTTTTCATTTCAAAACACAGCAGTGTTTTGAATAGTAAATCATAAAACTGAACATCTGTGAGTGCACATCTGAGAATGGTAACATCAGCAACTTACACACTGTAACACTGTATGTAGAACGTATTAGTAACAATAAGGTGCACCCAAAAAAACAACAGATGGTTTTAAGTGCGGTTTGACGTAACTTAAATACGGCACAAATCCAGGGATTACCTGTACGTAGAAATAGAGTGTGTGTATGTGTGTGTGTGTGTGTCAGAGTCCCTGGGTGGGGCAAACTGTTAGCATGCTCAGCTTGGTTGCTACCCAGAGGTGCCTCAGAAGAAAGGCCTGGCAATCTACTTCCAAAAAACCAGCCATTGAAAACTCTATGGAGCACGGTTCTGCTCTGACACACGAGGTCACCATCAGTCAGAATCTACTCGACTTGACCGCAACTGGTTTGGTCTATATCTATGTACAGAGAGAAGCAAATAATAAGTACTAATAACTGACTGATACAACAAATGGCGGTAAAATGTTAACAACAGGTGAATGAACCTGGGTAAAAGGTATGGAATGATCTTTGTACTATTCTTATTCTTGTAACTATTCTCTGAGTCTGAAATGATTTCCAACTAAGCATTTAAAAAATCCCAAACTATGTATTAAGAACTGCCCTATAACACTATCTATAGATATATCTTATCCCTTTTCCTCTTTTTTATTTTTCAGTTGAGGTACAATTAACATCAACAAAACGCACAGATTTTAAAGGTAAAGTTGTGACAAACGTATGCACACATGTAACACCACCCAATCAGGATACCGACCATTTCCCCAGGAAGTTTCCTTGCCTAATCCAGACCCTTTAACCTCACTTTAGACTTATTCCATGTTTCCGACTTTTTCTCCCAAAAGACTTACCCCATATGTGCTCTAGCAAAAACGTGGCTTCCCAATGGACCTCATACAAAATGTGTACTTCCTGCTTCTATGTTGTCACACGGGCCGTCTCCGCTGCCCAGAATGCCTCCTCTCCATCTCTACCTGTTGAGTTCTGCCTTCCTCAGAAACCGAGCTCAAATACCATCTTCTCCAGCTGCCTGGCCTGATGATATCATCCCAACAATGACATTCATTGTACATGTAATATGTACCAAGTCAAGAATACAAAAAGACGGAGGCACAAAGATATTCACTGCAGAACTATTTGTAAGAGAAAATAATTGGAAATAACTCAAATGTCCATTAGTAGGGCACTGCTTCAATAATCTAAGGAACAGCCGCACAATGGAGTGCTCTGTAGCTAAGGGAAGGAGTCAAGAACATCTTCAGAGAGCCCTATGGTGAGATCCCAGGACACACTGCTAACTGGAAAAATCAAAATGGAGTAAAATGTGTGCAGAGTGTTTATGGAACATGTAGAATGAGTTTATTTAAGAATGAGTGAAGAATAAACATACATATAGTTATTTGTTTATATTTTTTTAAATAGAAAGATACACTATATACTTTAAAAAATTGTTATCTACAGGGAGAGAAAAGGAAGAGGTGCAGGGGCCAGGGACAGAAGTTGGACTTCTCTGAATAAATCTTGTTTTGTAGACCTGTGTTTGTGTTGTTAGCTCCTGCCCACTAGGCCCCTGACTCATAGGGATCCCATGCAGGACAGAACTAAAAGCTGCGCAGTCCTGTGCCATCCCCATGATCAGTTGCAGATTGGACCATTGTGACCCATAGGGTTTTCACTGGAAGATTTGCAGAAGCAGATCGCCAGGCCTTTCTCCCTAGTCCATCTTAAGTCTGGAAGCTCTGCTGAAACATGTTCCATATCATAGCAACACGCAAACCTCTGCTGACAATAAAACAAATACACTCAACTTTGGTTTTGATATAGAGTTGCTGGCATAACTACACAGAAAAGAACTATTCCAAGTCAGTCTGAAACACAGTAATTCGACTTTACTTCCCTAGTGGAATATATCGTTAGGACAAAAAGACTTGAAAAATATTAAGCCATTTTCAGTCATCATATTGTCATTTAGTGTTGATAGAATTATTCTAAGACTATTGTGTATATATTGTTGGCTAAATCAAATAAGTAGTTATGTTAGAATCACTAAGAACTGAAAGTTTCTGCATGTGATAAAAGATACAGATGTAAGATGGATAAAATTAAGTAAAAACCTTCTAGTCCTGAAAATGAATTGGAAGTATCGATAAGAACTCAAGATGTATTTTACTTTACAAGGTATATACGCATTCCCTCTGTCCACTACGAAGGCCCAGAAACAATGACCAATCCTGTAATAATAAACACCTCTAGCTCACAGACTATGGTGTCTAACACCATTTCCTCCTAAATGGAACCAGGCTTAGAGAACATGCTGATCCCAGGCACGAGGCATAAAATACACAGGTGAGTCAGAATATCTTGTCCCCCCAGGTAGCAAGGAAGCTTTAGAAGATACTAGGATAGTGCCAAAAGGAGTCCACAGCTAAGGGGAAGAAGCTCATACTGGCCAGAGATGGGATAAACTGGAGCATCAGGATAATAACTGTAATAGAATAAACACTTCACTGGTATTTAAATCCATTGTCTGTAATGATATGGAAAAATGAAAGTAAAAAAAAACCCACATTAGTCCCTTTGGAAGATAATTAGTAACCAACTTATTATTTCAAAAACTTGTAAATAAAGGGAAAGAACTAAACATTTATCATGTCTTTCCCAAATGAACTGTCCCTCGAGAAAACCACATAGTTGATGAGTGTCTCTTTATAAAATTATTCCAGCTAATAAATAAAGCAGAAATCAAAGAATTTGAATATCGTCACTTACAACCCCCAGTGAATCAATGGATCTAGGTAATGACTACCAGTGGCTGCTATCGTCACGAAAAAGAAACGAAACCAAGCACTACAGACCCCAGGCTGGACGCCTACACCATCATGTATGAAGTAGTGTAGCAAAAAAGGGAGCATAAACCTGATCAAGCCTACAGATCTAGGAATTAATTTACAGGAAATATAGAAACTGAAAACAATAAACAACACCATGAGGATTTCAGGAGCAAAATCTAGACCGAGTAACTCGACAGGGCAAATGACCACGTTTCCTCAGCCAAAAAAAAAAAAAAAAAAAAAATTACAAGAAGAAAAAATGGAGACAAGACCCATAGATTAAAGGAGACCTAAGAGACATAGCAACGGAGCCCTGGTGGCACAGTGGTTAAGAGCTCGCCTGCTAACCCAAAGGCGAGCAGTTTGAATCCACCAGCTGCTCCTTGGAAACACTATGGGGCAGTTCTACTCTGTCCTATAAGGTCACTATGAGTCAGAACCAACTCGACAGCAACGAGTATGGGTTTTTATGGGACACAGTGACAAATTAAAATCTATGAATATTATTTGCATCTTAATTCAAACGAACTATTAAATTTATTAACCAGTTGGATAAAATTTGAATCTGACTAATGTCATGGAATCATTAACAACAACTAATTATTCTTGATTAATAAGTAATAATTTTAAATTAATCATTATTAATAATTCATTGATGAAATATTAACAATACAGATTACTGGCAATAATTATTAATAAAATATTCTTGTGAAGTATTATTAAAATATAAATTAATAAGGAGAAATAAATATTTCAACTAGAATTATATGACGCCTGGTATTTGTTTCAATGTGACCTAAGAGATGAAGATGGCGGATGGGATGAAACAAGTTTGATCTTGAGTTGAAATTGGTTGAAGCTGGAAGCTGGCATGGGGGGTCCGTGTTACTACTCCCTTTACTTTGTATATGTTTTGAGATTTGAATTGCTTTGCATTTTTCATAATAAAAATAAAGTGTAGTGTAGGTATATTTGTATGTGTGTATGTATCAAGCACTCTGCTAGGTTCTGGAGAGACACATTTTGTAACAGGACCATGTATGACCCACCACAGGTAGCATAACTACACTTATTTATTTTTTTTGTTCATCTTATCATTAGTAATATGTACTACATACAATGTTGCCGTGCGTAATTTGCTGATGTTATCATTCTCAGACATTCACTCACAGATGTTTGATTTTATGATTTACTGTTCAAAACACTACCATATAGATTTAGTTTTCTAAACTAAATCCGGGGCTTCAGTTGCTTGAAAACATGGACCCAAACGTTGATCACTTTGCTAAAGCTGATAGGCATGACAAACCCCGTACCAAACCCACTGCCACTGAGTCAATTCCGACTCATAGCCATCCTATAGGACAGTGTAGAACTGCCCCCAAAGGGTTTCCAAGGAGCGGCTGGAGGATTCCAACCACTGACCTTTTGGTTAGTAGCCACGCTCTTAACCGCTGCACCACCAGGGCTTCGTATGCATGACAGAGGTTCAATAAATATGTTAGTTGACTGAAAACTAGAAGGAAGGGAGGGAGGGCGGGGGAGAGGTAGAGTGAGGGAGATGGAAGGAGGGAGGGAGGGAGAGAGAGCAAGGAGACAAGACCGTGAACCCATGAAGACAAGGCAGAAGGTCATGCTTACCGGCACTTTCATTTTAAATTCATCCCGATAGTATTTAATGCCAATGTCAGTGAAAGTCCTCTGGATGAAGTGAGACGGACGAAGGATGAAAACAAGCTGCAAGTTTCCTGGAAATGCCACCTGGAAGGATGGTGAAAAGTGTCGGGCAAAAGAGCAGATGTCACATCTATCACCAAGGGAAGGACTACTTTGGTCTCTTCTGGCCCGAGATCACAGACGATAAATTTAAAGTGGACAACATGGATGGCAAAGAATTAGAATAGATTTCACGGGATGTCAGAGCTGGAAGAGACCTTAGAGGTCAGATAATCCAACCCCCCACCCCCGTTAAAAATCAAACCAAACCAACCAAACAAGACATGCTTTTCATTTTCTGATTTTAAAAATAATTCATACTCTTTACAGAAAAATCGGGAAATTAATAAAAGCATGCATTTGAAAAAGAAAAGTACTCATGATCTCATGACCACATTTAATATTTCAATTTATTTACTTCTAGGCTATTTCATAGTTAAACTACACCACAGACATATTTTCTAACTTGCCTTTTCACTCAATATCATACCATGAGCTTTTATTCGTATTAGTAAAATTCTTTGGAAATATTATTTTTCATGGCTGCACAATTTATTTAACCAATTCCTTATTACTAGTTGTATATGCTTTTCCATAGTTTTACTACAGGAAGCCCCCAACTTAACAACATACTCGAATTACAATGAACTTCACTTACGCTTGTTTTTTTTGTGCATCTTATCATTAGTAATATGTACTGCATACAATGTTGCCATGCGTAATTCGCTGATGTTATCATTCGCAGACGTTCACTCACAGATGTTTAATTTTATGATTTACTGTTCAAAACGCTACCATATAGATTTAGTTTTCTAAACTAAATCCGGGGCTTCAGTTGCTTGAAACCATGGACCCAAACGCTGATCCCTTTGCTAAAGGTGATAGGCAGATTTGGGAAGCAATGAGATGTTACCACAAAATACATGAAGAAAAAAGAAAAGGGACAGACAGACAACTCTCACTAATTTTCTGACTAGAAACGTCATCTCCATTCCCAGGGATAATCCAGATGTTCCAGAACCTTCCTCAAGTGGAGTTATTACCTCAACTGACGAAACACCATCGTCATCCAACTCTTCATCGTCAGAGTAAATTTTTATGATTTGTGTATTTTTTTCGTGTATCCATGTATGTATTAAAATATATCTTTAAATTTATATGCAGTTTCCAACCTCCCGAAACAAAGATAGGATTTATAAAGATACTGATAATAAAAGGCAATAATAATGAAAACTTAAAAAAAAAAAAATAGGTATTTGACTTATGTCAGAACTGACTTATGACATAAGTCTGGAGCTACCTGTATTATAAATAACACTGAAATGAACATATTCATCCATATATTGGAACATTTTCTTGAGAGAGAGTCCTAGGATTACTGAGTCAAATACTTAGTATTTTAAGGGCTCTTGTTGCATGTTATTGCCAAGTGGCTTTCAGGGAGCGTTGCCCTCATCTTGAAGTGAGGTCCTGGGAAATGAGATAACTCAGATCCATATAACTACTTAGCCGCAAAGAAGGAAACCCTAGTCTCCCATCACCTGTGGCTTTCCATTCTTCCAGTGGTTTCCCAAAAGCAGCCTTCTGAGGTTCTTGTTAAGTAAGAATCTGGTCCTCACCCTGGAAGACTCTGATTCATTAGGACTGGGATGGAGTCTAAGTATCTATATTTTCAATAAGTAGCCCTCACCTGAAGGATGGGGAATTCTGACAGACAGCCAGATTTGAGGAACCTGTACTACAGCATCTTTTACCCACAGAGTGATCAATATAATCCTGAAACAAATTAGACTCAGGAGTTAGATAATTCTGGTATTATTATGGACCCTGGGAAACCAGAACTCTCTAGAGGCCAGACATCTGGAATAGTCATGGGCACTGTCAAGGGTCTGAATCTTCACCACATCAACCATGGTTGCAGGTACCCCAGAGCTAAATCTTTTAACCACAACTAAACCAAAGGGATAAAACAATCTGTGCCCAAAGGGAAAGGACTCTACCCTTCCTCCACCTTTGAAATGCAAGCTCCTGAAGAGAAGAACTTGCATTTTGTTACCTCATGACAAGATAAATGAGCTGAGACACTCTTTACGTATCAGGGTGAGGCTCTAAAGTCATCTGAGAGAAATCGTGTGCACATGTGTACGTGTGACTGCCTCCGTACGCGGGTGTGCACGAGGCTTCAGACATCCCTCTCCTGTCCTAACCCCTGCACCTACATCACCACCCTACCCCACCCCATCCTCTTCAACCAGTGCCAATGGCCCCAGCAGGTGTGACTGGCCTGAGGCAGCTCTGCCTGCCCTTTTGGCTAAGTCCAAAGGTCTGAGACCCCTCAGAGGAAGGATACCTTCTACCCTCCTGAAAGGCAGCTACCAGAGATCAAAACCAGACTAATAAGATGGGAAAGAAAAACCATCCAAGGTTGCACATTTCAGAGCTAAAAGCAAACACACCTTTAATCAAGCTACTTAAATATCACTTCGTCTGGTTTTGTCACTGTTTTTCTAATATGTGAGAAAATAATTTGAAAACTGAAATGAAGACTGTCTAAAACTAGGTTACCCCTAAAACAAACCCTAAGACAAAGACTTGAGTACAAGCAGTTTATTTGGGGGGGTGATCCTAGGACGCAGAGCGAGGGAGCAGAGAGGTGAGGTGGTGATGGCTGGAGAGCTAATACATCAATGTCGTGGTGAGTGCTGTGGCAAGAGGGGCTAAGACCCTCTGAGACAGTGTGTGGCATATACCACAGAATTGTCCCGCTGACGGACATGGAAGCTGGGGTATCTATCCACCAACTCCCATAGCTCAATGGCTGCAGGTCACTCTGGGGGCACTGACTTCCCAGCACTCCCTGGCTGCTCTCTTCAGTGACCAGAGATGTCAGTAAGGTAGAGAGACTCAGGAAGCCTTTGACATGCTCAGGAACTATCTGCAGGAATTCTCTGCAGGTGGAGAGGGGCTATGGGTGGGAAACAACAGCATCTGCTACAAAGAACTTCCCAAAATTTAACATAAAATAACTGCCTTTTCTCCGTGCATTCATTTCCCCCATGAATTTGACATGAAATAGTTGAACAGACGATTTAAATGATGTTTATAATGACAGCACAAAAATAAATATTTACAGCTATTCGTGTCAAGGATGCCTTTACGGAGCTCCACTTGTCCCTTCGTCTGTCGATCACAATGATGAACCCGATGCTGGCGGCCTTCATGCTGTTTAAAAAGGAGTAAGTGGTTAGTGTCTGCGGTCAGGGGAGACCTGTGGGTTCTGTGGGGCTCTGGCAGCAGAATCTCTGCTAGAGCCTCCACAGCACCTAGGCTCACTGTGTTAACCACCCGCACAGCGAAAGGGAATAACCGGGTCTACGTTCCCCGCAAAGAAGCCACTCCCTCTCCAGCCTGAGCCTGAAGAAGCGTGCGTGCTCATGCATGAAGGAAGATAAGCATGTCAGCAGAGCATCACATGTTCCCCACATAGGCAGAGGACTTCAAGGCTGAGCTCTGCCATCTTTCCACTCCCACAGCACTATCAATATCCTTCTCCCTGGGGGCGTCGTGGTTAAGAGCTCGGCTGCTAACCAAAAGGTTGGCAGCTCGAATCCACCAGCCGCTCCTTGGAAACCCTATGGGGCAGGTCTACTCTGTCCTGTAAGGTCAC
Source organism: Trichechus manatus latirostris (assembly GCF_000243295.1). NCBI lineage: Eukaryota > Metazoa > Chordata > Mammalia > Sirenia > Trichechidae > Trichechus > Trichechus manatus. The sequence goes on along the minus strand of NW_004444028.1, from coordinate 7,557,980 downwards.
TATGAGTCAGAATTGACTCCAATGGAAACCCTATGGGGCAGTTCACTCTGTCCTATAGGGTCGTTATGAGCCGGAATCGACATGACGGCAATGGGTTTGTTTTTTTGGTTTAAGGGTCAGTCCTAGAGGTGTTCGGAAGTAACACCTGTCCATGGAAAACAACCCTCCTCAGTGCCTGGCTTAAACAGGTCAACAGACCACATGCATAAGGCATATCATCTTCGTTAAGACCACAAGGAGTCTGTTGGGTTCCCTCTTAAGTCCCCACAAAATTCTCACAAAACCCTTTGAAACTAAAGTCTCAAAAGTGGGAGTGTTTTTCTTCTCTCTTTGGGAGGAAATGTGGTAGAGAGGAAACAGTAAGGACTTCAGAGCCTGGTTCACCCCTAGTGCTGCCACTTACTAGTGCTGAGACCTTGGGAAAATCACCTCCTGTCTGAAACTCATTTTCCTTCAGGGTTTGGAACCAGTTCAACCTCCTGCTGAGAATTTGCTGCCCCAGATATACTGAATCTGAATCTACAGCTTAACCAGATCCCCCAGGTGATTCTTATGTACACATAAGATGCAAACAATGTATACATAAGAATCACCTGGGGATCTGGTTAAAATGTAAATTTGGATTCAGTATATCTGGGGTGGAAATGCAAATTCTCAGCAGGAGGTCAAACCCGTTCAAAACCCTGGTTTCCTTATTTGTAAAATGAGAATAATACCACTAAAAGTGAAGTGACAAAAAACACAAACTCTGGAGCCAGACTGCCTAGGTTTGAACTCTGAATTCTACTCTTTACATTAATTGTATGTTTAGGGGGGAAAGTTACTTAACCTCTATAGTTTCTCAGGCTCCTCATTCGTAAAGCAGGAATAAGAATATCTATCTCATAAAGCTGATCTTACATGTTAAAGGAGTATGTGTATGTATAGATGCCAGAAGAACTATATAAGTACTATTATTATTTTTTATGTGCTTCTCCTAGAGATTGAAAGAGATCAAGTACTGAAACCTAGCTGCCCACAGTAAACCTTCAATGTTGTTAGCTACTGTCAATTCAGCCCTGACTCATGACTACTCCATATACAACGGAATCAAACCATTCTCATCCAAATCTTGGCTGATTTTCAAAAGCAGATCACTAAGCCTTTCCTCCTAGTCCATCTTAGTCTGGAAGCTCCACTGAAACCTTTTCAGCACCCCAGCAACATGCAAGCCTCCACTGACAGATGGGTGGTAGCTGTGCTTAAGGTGCCCTCAAACCTTCAATAACTTACTAATACTGAATAAAAGGTTAGCTTCACCCTAAAAAGTATCTGTGCATGAAAAAGGCAGAAGAACCAAGCAAATCCAGCAAGAAAACCTAAGTAGCTGCTCTGAGATATCACTGAAGAATTTTGTAAGGGAGCTCAGGGCTCTTAACCAAGGTGGAGTTGGGAGAAGCTCAGAAAACACAGTATATAAACACAGGCTGTGTCCCGGACTATGAGGTGTGAGAGGCTGCCTTACACACACCTCCCCAGCCAAACAGGAAGCCAGCACTCCTCCCAGCAAAGTTCCCAGCTCCACACAGACCAAGTCTCAAGACCAGGACCTCTGGGTGAACTGAGTGTGGGATCTGCTGGAAAAATACCTGTGCGCACAAAGGGCTGTATCCCTGACACAACTGTGCAGAGCCCACAGTTCAGAAAAAAGAGAATCCTGACACTGATTTTATGTACAGCCCCCACAAAAGGTGCACGTTCTAAACAATGCTCCATCGTATCAACTACCGGTTTTTGTTTCTGGGTTTTTTCCCCCACCTCATTGTGCTCAATAAAGGCATCAAAACCTCAATCAACTAAGCCAAATGCGCAGGAAATGCACCGTCTTTAGGGAATGCTTGGCTGTTTTAACCCCTACTGTTCATTTTAACGCGAAGGTCCTATGATGTGCAAGATACTTACCCAAATGCCATTTAATGTAATCCTCACAACCACCCTGTGAGGTTGGTGATAATATTTCTATTTTATAGACAAAGAAACTAATCCTCAGAGATATTTAAAAAAATAATAACTTGCCCAAAGTCATACACTATGTGCAGAGTTAAGACTCAATCCAAGTCTTCAGGTTCCAAAACCAATGTTCATGCCACGGAATTTATGCTTTCTTATTACAGGAAATATTGTAGCACTGTATTCCTTCATTTACCAGTCTTAGTAACTCCTCTGTAACAAATATGATCGAATTTTTGACAACTCAAACCCAACATTTTAGATATCATTAAATATAAACCGTGTAGGATAAGAGATTAAAGTAAATGTGTTCTCATCCCAAATTCCAGAGCAGTTCTGTGGTAGGGTGCAGTGTTTATTTTCTTAATTAAACTCTGATAGTACTATGTTTTCTTAAGATTTGTCTTTTTGGCAAGCTAGGCATAGAAATCTTTTGGCTAAGTGAAATTTTCCTGTATTGCTATAAGAATGGAATCAAACAGAGGGCACCCAACCATCCCGGTTTTCCCAGGACTAGGGATTTCCTGGGACACGTAGCTTGCAGGGCTACAGTGTGCAGTCCCGGACAAACTGGGCTAGCTAGTAACCCTCATTCAAATGTTGAACTGCAAGCACACATACAAAGAGAATCACGGCATACTACCTATGAGGCTACTGAGGGCAATCAAAGTACTCTTTAGGATGCTTATGTGTATTGACAGTTAACGAAATGTTGTGATCTTAAGTGTTGTTGTTGTAAGCTGCTGTTGAGTCGGCCTCCAACTCATGGCAATTCCATCCAAAATGGAATGAAATGCTGCCCAGTCCTGCCCCATCCCCATGATCAGTTGTGGACTGGACCATTCTGATCCATAGGGTTTTCACTGGCTGATTGTTGGCAGTAGATCACCAGGCCCTTCTTCCTTGTCCGTCTTAGTCTCAAAGTTCTGCTGAACCCTGCTCAGCACCATAGCAACGTGCAAGCCTCCTCTGACAGACAAGTGGTGGCTGCTCGGAGGTGCGTTGGCCAGGAAATCAAACCCAGGTCTGTTGCATGGAAGGTGAGAATTAAACCACTAAACCACCAATGTCCCTACATGATGTTGTTGTTGTTAGGTGCTGTTGAGTCAGTTCTGACTCACAGCGACCCTACGCACAAAATAATGAAACACGGCACCATCCTTATGATCGTTGTTAGGCCTGAGCCCATTGTTGCAGTCACTGTGTCAATCTATCTCACAGAGGGTCTTCCTCTTTTTTGCTGACCCTCTACTTTATCAAGCATGATGTCTCTCTCCAAGGACTGCTCCCCCCTGATAACATGCCCAAAGTATATGAGATAAAGTCTCACCATCCTTGCTTCTAAGGAGTATTCTGGCTGTACTTCTTCCAAGACAGATTTGTTCATTCCTTTGGCAGTCGATATTATATTCCATATTCTTCACCAACACTATAATTCAAACGCATCAATTTTTCTTCGGTCTTCCTTATTCATTGTTCAGCTTTAAAATGCATATGAGGTGATTAAAAACACCATGGCTTGGGTAAGGCGCACCTTAGTCCTTAAAGTGACACCTTTGCTTTTTAACACTCCAAAGAGGTCTTAAGTAGCCATACTTAATTTTACTTTATTACTTATTCTCTTTTGAATAACAGTGCTCAGGATTCTTCCTGGTATAGGAGTTAGAAATACTAGTCTATGGTTTTAAAAGAATTATTATTCTTATTCCAAAATTAAGAATTCATAATGTTTGCCAGTATTGCAGCATCTTCTTGGCATCTTCATTTGCAAAACGGTGGACTGGCACAAACTGGCGTCAAATACTCCTTCCAACTTCAGCATTCTACAACTTTTTGATTCTACATAGTTACTTCAAGTCCCTAGGGACCACAGATGTCCCCCACCCCCCACAAATTCAGCTGATAATTTTTACAGGGCTTGGGACACATTATGAGATAATACCAAATGAAGAAAGTTAGACATAGGAGACAATTTAGTTTAACCTCTCGAATATCTCAGAATCTTCATCATATCATGTCTCTCTCTCCCCAAACCTGAAACCTAGCCTCACCTTATCTTTTGCTGTATTTTTCAACGTCTCATCCACAGCGAAAAGTTGCTTTCTACTTTCTCTGCAGAAAACTAAGCTCTTTGTGTAGGATGGATGGGAAGCTGTGACTCTAGTGCTCTCCTTGATGATAATGGCAAATCCCCAACACACCAAAGAAGAGAATCAGATGTGCTCCTGGTGTACAGGAAAGCCAGGAAGAACAGTGCTCTGAGGGGCATCAAGAGCTTGTGGGCAAGAGAAGGAGGGACAGCCTACAGAGCAACCAATGGCAATGTATGGGACTCTCCACCTTATTTTTTTTTAATCCTGCGTCAAAGGTTTTTTTTTAAAGATAATTGTAAAAATGTGAAAACAGACTGGATTATTGGATTATAGTAAGGTGTTCAATTAATTATCATAAATGATGGTATCATTATGATTTAAAAACAATCCATATCTTTTACAAATACATACTGAAATATTTACAGACAAAATGATCTACTATCTGCTTCAAGATAATGACAGGAGGGAACATGGGTGAACATTCAGATGAAGGAGTCCCTAGGTGGTGCAAACAGTTAACACCCTTGGATGCTAATGGAAAGGTTGTCAGTCAAGTCCCCCCAGAGGCACCTTGGAAGAAAGGCTTGACAATCTACTTCCAAAAAAATTAGCCATTGAAAACCCTATGGTGGGCAGTTCTACTGTGACACGTGGGGTCGCCATGAGTTGGAATTGACTCAACAACAACTGGTTACTGGTTTATACAGATGAAATGCAATTGTCCAGGAGTTGATAATTCTTGAAGCGAGATGAGAGAAACTTAGGTGTTTATTATACTACTCTTGTGACATTTCATATGTCTCAATTTTTCTATACTTTAAAAAAAAAAAAAGACTAAAAACACTCAAAAAGCTCTTGGGTAATTTATGAATAAAACATGTACAGTTACAGAAGGCTGAAACTTTGGAGACCAGCTATCCTCATTCATAGAACAAATAATACTTAGAGGATACTTCCGCTTTGTAGCAGGAAGGAGCCTGGTCAACGACTTAGTTCAGTCCCCCACCAGTGAAGGAGTCCCCTTCCAGTTCCTGTAAGACGCCCAACAGTTCTGCCAGACACATCTAGTAACAGGAGTCCACTGCCTCTAACCCCCCCAATTCTCTGTCTGCTCAGAGAGTGGGTGGGCCTTTCCCCATTTCAGTAAAATCTGCCTTCTTATACGGGTTCCACACTTCAAATTGTATCCATCTCATCATCCTTTTTTTAATGGAAAGAGAAGCACATATGCCACTGATCAATAATAAAGCTTCTATAGGACTGCAATGGGAATAAATACATCAGGAGGCAGGGCCAAGATGGCGGAGTACACAGACGCTTCCGGTGGAACCTCTTACAACAAAGACCCAAAAAAACAAGTGATTTGATTATATATGACAGTCTAGGAGCCCTGAACATCTAAGGCAAAGTTGAGGAACCGGACTGAGTGGCAGGAGGAGGAGAGACGGTCTGGAAGCAGCCAGGAGTTTCCAGATCTGACCTAGTGAGAGCCTGAGCCCTTCAGGATTGATCAGCTCGGGGGTGAGCGGTGAGGCAAGCAAGCATCCGTGCGTCTTCTGCACCGGGAGAGAACCAGCTGCAGAGAGTCTCCTCGGCCATGCAGAACAAGTGAGAAGCAGCCCTCCGTCGCCAAAAGATAAGTATTTACGTATGGCCTACCGCGTGAATCAAAAACAAACCCCTCAGGGGAAAACCTCTCTCCCATTTACCTCCCCACTCCCTGCTCTGCACTAGGTCCCGGACTGGCTTCAGCAATTGCCGAGTCCCCTGGGCCAGAAGTAGGATCCATCACACGCCCTGAGCCATTCTCCCAGCCTAGGAGAGTGAACAAATTAACAAACGGGGTGGGGGGGAGGGAACTACTGGCTCCCCTAAGCCAGGAACTCAGGGTAGGCACAGCTCCTTTGCCTAGACACAGGCATAAGGGATCCAAGGACTGTGAGTGCCTTTCCCCCTGCATAGACTTGTATGGGCCCATTTCAACAGCGTAGGCCCTCATTACTGCAGTACAACAGGGTACATACCAGAACTCTAACTTCAACTGTTTCAGCTGTGAAGTAGCAGGTTCATGACATCTGACTCTGCTCTGCCCATTAAGCAGGGTCTTCACCTACCCACGAGGGGCCTGAGGACTGGTGGCTCCACCCACGCCAAATAGCCACCTGTGATAGGGGCCCAAGAATAAGAGGTGCCCCCCAGTCCCTACAGCCTGCAGCATTGGGTGCTCACATTTTGGCTGCAAAACCCACCCACCTACATGCTCTAGGGAACAGGGACATGTCTTTCTCCTGGACACTCGGGGATGGCCATCAGCCCCCTGCCTTGCTCACAGTGTGTCCTCCTGCTGCAGCCAAATGCCTGTGCCTACACCAATCATCCATGCCTGTTTAGGACAGTAGGTGAGAGCCTGCATCACACACTTGGTGGCTATGTAGCTGGGCACCTGAGCTGAATACATACAGGAGGAGTGAGTGGACTCCTGAGCTCACATACCTAGTACCAGATCTACACCTGGTGACAGCACATTAGAGCTTCAAAGGTGCCAATAATCAAAGCAGCTCACATGAGCAGCCTATTGGGGCATATTAAAACAAAACAAGAAGCTAGGACACAGCAAGCGAACATAAATAAATATAATAACTTATTGATAGCTCGGAGACAACAGTCAATATCAAATCACATAAAGAGGCAGTCCATGATGGCTTCAGCAAGCTCCCAAAATAAAGAATCTAGAAATTTTCCAGAGGAGGAAAATTTCTTGGAATTACTGGAGGCAGGATACTAAACTTAATATACAGGACTCTTCAAGAGATTAGGAAGGAAATGAAGCAAAATGCAGAACACGCAATAGAGGAAATTAAAAAGATTAGAGAACAGCATAATGACAAACTTAACAGGTTACAAGAATCCATAGAGAGACAGCAATCAGAAATCCAGAAGACTAAAAATAAAATGTCAGAATTAGACAACTCAATAGAAAGTCACAGGAGTAGAATTGAGGCAATGGAAGTCAGAATTAGTAAGATTGAAAATAAAGTACTTGACATGAACTTATTTGAGGAAAAATCAGATAAAAGGATTTTAAAAATGAAGAAACCCTAAGAACTATCTGAGATTCTGTCAAAAGGAATAACCTACAAGTGATTGGAGTACCAGAACAGGGGAGGATAACAGAAAATACAGAGAGAATTGTTGAAGATTTGTTGACAGAAAACTTCCCTGATATCGTGAAAGATGACAAGATATCTATCCAAGA
>NW_004444028.1:7548106-7549555 GCF_000243295.1 Trichechus manatus latirostris | reverse complement strand
CCACCACAAAGGATAAGGAAGGACACTATATAATGATTAAAGGGTCAATACACCAGGAGGACATAACTATAATAAATATTTACACACCCAACGACAGGGCTCCAAAATATATACAACAAACTCTAACAGCATTGAAAGGAGAAATAGAGAGCTCCGCGATAGTAGTAGGAGACTTCAACATACCACTTTTGGTGAAGAACAGAACATCCAGAAAGAAGCTCAACAAAGATACGGAAGATCTAAATGCTACAATCAACCAACTTGATCTCATAGACATATACTGAACACTCCACCCAACAGCAGCCAAGTATACTTTCTTTTCCAATGCACACTGAACATTCTCCAGAATAGACCACATAATAGGCCATAGAGCAAGCCTTAACAAGATCCAAAGCATCAAAATACTACGAAGCATCTTTTCTGACCATAAAGCCATAAGAGTAGAAATCAACAACAGAAAAACAAGGAAAAAGAAAAATCAAACACATGGGAACTGAACAATAACCTTGCTCAAAAACTACTGGGTTACAGAAGAAATTAAGGATGGAATGAAGAAATTCATAGAATCAAAGGAAAATGAAAACACATCCTACCAGAACCTTTAGGACACAGCAAAAGCAGTGCTCACAGGTCAGTTTATAGCAATAAATGCACACATCCAAAAAGAAGAAAGGGCCATAATCAAAACATTAACCCTACAACTGGAACAAGTAGAAAGAGAGCAGCAAAAGAAGCCCTCAGACACCAGAAGAAAGGAAATAATAAGAATTACAGCAGAATTAAATGAAACAGAGAATAGAAAAACAATTGAAAGAGTTAATAAGACCAAAAGCTGGTTCTTCGAAAAGATCAATAAAATTGATAAACCATTGGCCAAACTGACAAAAGAAAAACAGGAGAGGAAGCGCATAACCTGAATAAGAAATGAGATGGGTGATATCACAACAAACCCAACTGAAATTAAAAGAATCATAACAGAATACTATGAAAAATTATACTCTAACAAATTTGAAAACCTGGAGAAAATGGACAAATTTCTAGAAACTCGCTAGGTGGAACAACTAAACAAGCCCATAACAAAAGAAGAGATTGAAAAGGTAATTAAAAAACTCCCAACAAAAAAAAACCCTGGCTCGGATGGTTTCACTGGAGAATTCTACCAAACTTTCAGGGAAGAGTTAACACCACTACTACTAAAGGTATTTCAGAGCATAGAGGAGGACAGAATACTCCCAAACTCATTCTATGAAGCCAGCATAACCCTGATTCCAAAACCAGGTAAAGACATCACAAAAAAAGAAAATTACAGACAAAATCCTCAACAAATTCTAGCCAACAGAATTCAGCAACATATCAAAAAAAATAATTCACCATGATCAAGTGGGATTTATATGAGGTATGCAGGGATGGTTCAACATTAGAAAAACAATCAATGTAATCCATCACATA
>NW_004444028.1:7535592-7547935 GCF_000243295.1 Trichechus manatus latirostris | reverse complement strand
CAACAAAATAGAAATAGAAGGGAAATTCCTAAACATAATTAAGGGCATCTATACAAAGCCAACAGCCAACATCACCCTAAATGGAGAGACTTTGAAAGCATTCCCCTTGAGAACCGGAACCAGACAAGGATGCCCTTTATCACCACTCTTATTCAACATTGTGCTGGAGGTCTTAGCCAGAGCAATTAGGGTAGAGAAAGAAATAAAGAGTATGCAAATTGGTAGGGAAGAAGTCAAAGTATCTCTATTTGCAGATGATATGATCTTCCATACAGAAAACCCCAAAGAATCCACAAGAAAACTACTGGAACTAATAGAAGATTTCAGCAAAGTTTCAGGATACAAGATAAACATACAAAATCAGTTGGATTCCTTTACACCAACAAAGAGAACCTCGAAGAGGAAATCACCAAATCCATACCATTTACAATAGCCCCCAAGAAGATAAAATACTTAGGAATAAATCTAACCAAAGACATAAAAGACCTATACAATGAAAACTACAAGACACTACTACAAGAAACCAAAAGAGACCTGCATGAGTGGAAGAACATACCTTGCTCATGGACAGGTAGACTCAACATTGTGAAAATGTCAATTCTACCCAAAGCGATCTACAGATACAATACAATCCTGATCCAAATTCCAATGGCATTTTTTAATGAGATGGAGCAACAAATCACCAACTTCATAGGGAAAGGGAAGAGGCCCCGGATAAGTAAAGCATTACTTAGGAAGAAGAACAAAGTGGAAGGCCTCACACTATCTGATTTTAGAACCTATTATACCACCGCGGTAGTCAAAACAGCCTGGTACTGGTATGACAACAGATACACAGACCAATGGAACAGATTTGAGAATCCAGACATAAATTCTTCCACCTATGAGCAGCTGATATTTGACAAAGGCCCAAAGTCCGTTAATTGGGGAATAGTATTAACAAATGGTGCTGGCATAACTGGATACCCATCTGCAAAAAACTGAAACAAGATCCATACCTCACACCATTCACAAAAACTAACTCAAAATCGAATAAACACATCAGGAATGAATGAATACATGAATGAAAGCATACTGCCAGGTTTTTCTACTGTACGTAAACAAAAAAAACACCAAACCCACTGCCGTCAACTCGATGCCGACTCACAGTGGCCTTACAGGACAGAGCAGAACTGCCCCATAGGGTTTCCAAGGCTGTAATCTTCATGGAAGCAGACTGCCACATCTTTCTCCCGTGGAGCGGCTGGAGTGTTCGAACCACTGAACTTTCAGTTAACAGCTGAGGGCTTAACCACTGTGCCACCAAGGCTCCTTTCTACTTACACAGTGATATGAAATACTACAGTTGTTTAAAGTGTTGATTGTCTATGGACCCGCCCCCCCCCCCACATAAACATACTACCACCATCACTTTTTTAAATGATACTGATGTCTAGAATACATATTAAATATCTGAAAATGCAAAACTAGGGGATTCTAAAGAGGAAGCAAAAAATTAAGTAATGTCATTAGAGAAAGATTATCTTTTTGGGATTGGAGATACGAATGAACTCCTCTCTCCAATGACGCTGACCTTAGAAAACAGAGAGGAGAAATGCTTGAGGGTCTCTCCAGTGGCACTCCAAGAGTCACACCCTTGAAGTAGCCGGGGAGAGAAAGCAGGAAGGACAGAGCAGTTACACACAGGGTCATCCGCAACTATGCTTCTCCAGCTTTAATCTTCATGAGGGTCTTGTTAGTATGCAGATTCTGATTCAAGGAGTTTGGGGTGAGACCCCATATTTTGCATTTCTACAAACTCCCAGGTGATGTCCATTCTGTGGACCACACTTTGGGTAACAAGGACTGACAGAACTGGTTGGGCAGCTGGTCCCTGCCTCACCCCCACCCCATCCCACCTCCCACTTGTGTATAGAGAGCGGCTGGTTGTAGCACCTGCCCTCATCTGCAGCCTTCAGAATGGAGCCCTGGTGCTACAGTGGTTAAAGCACTCAGCTTCTAACTGAAAGGTTGGTGGTTTGAACCCACCAGTGGCTTTGTGGGAGAAAGATGTGAAGATTGATGTGAAAGATGCGAAAGACGCTTCCGTGAAGATTTACAGCCTTGGAAAACCTATGGGGCAGTTCTGCTCTGCCCTATGAGGTCACTTATGAGTCAGAATCGACTCGAGAGCAGTGGGTTTGGTTCTGGGTGGGGAGCCTTGAGAACATCTTCCCTTACAAAACAGATTTGCTTGGAGAGAGCCTAGGATATGACTGCTGAAGTTGGGGTGAAGGAAGAGCCGAACTCAAAGAAACTTCAGACTCCACAGAAGATGCAGAAAAAGAATATGAAACACAGGTCTTTCTAGAAGTGAAACTGACTAAAAACTCTGCCTCCAAAGCAAAGTCCTCTTTATCATGACAAATAAAAGTCCTGCCTACTCCCTAGTCAAACATTTGTTTACAAGACTCACCCACTGTTGCAGAGTTAGCTGGTCTCACACCCCTACCTTTCAAGTGCAAGGACTTGGAGTAAACAGACCTACCCAATAGCAAAGGAAACCCAAGCCAGGTAATTATATTAACAGTGTAACCCTTCATTTGTAAGTACAGGTAGGAACCAAAGGTCTCTAGAAATGAGAAAGCCAAAGCATCAAAGAAAAACACTGAGATGAACAAAGAGATCAACCTAGAAACAGTAACTTTTTAAGTTCTGTCTAATTAATAACCCAAGACAGGAAAGGATAAAAATATGATACCCATAAAACAAGAACCACCACCTGTTACGAAAAGGGATTAATCAGAGAACAGAAAATAGTTCTTGGAAATGAAAAACATGATGCCAGAATCTAAAAATTCAGAGAAGAGTTTAAAAAAAGAATAGATATTGCCGATGACAATATTAGTGATCCGAAATAAAAAGTTTATCAAAAATGATTTAAAAAAAAAAAAAAGGAGACCTCTGGGTAGCTGAGTTAAATCTGAATTTTTTCACGCATCCTCTAAAAACTATACAGAACAACAAATAAACCAAAAAACCAAACCCGTTGCCATTGAGTCGATTCCGACTCATAGTGACCCTATAGGACAGAGAAGAACTGCCCCATAGGGCTTCCAAAGGCCAGCTGGTGGATTTGAACCACCAATCTTTTGGTTAGCAGCCGAGCTCTTTACCACTTAGAACCACGCAAATCCCATGCTTTCAACATAACCAGAAGACAGAGAACACTACAAAGTTCAAGTTACCTGTAAGTACATTAAAAAAAAAAAAAGACACCAACTTCCAGCAGAATTACTTCTTGAGCTACTGCTCTATTTTGTAGGGAGCTAGAGGGTGTCAGAGGGGCCCTGGTGGTGCAGTGGTTAAGAGCCACAGCTGCTAATCAAAAGGCTGGGAGTGTGAATCTACCAGTCACTCCTTGGAAACCCTATAGGGCAGTTCTACCCTGTCCCACAGGGTCACTATGAATTGGAATCGACTCGATGGCAAAGGGGTTTGGAGAGGGTGTCAGAATAAACTACACTCAAGAGAGAAGAGGGGATTAAGATAAAACAACCCCTGGGAAAAGAAAAGTCCACCCTAAATGCAAACACACTTAGAGTACTGGTACATCAGAGCACTGACTATAGAAGGCTGCAAAAAAGCAGTCTTGGAAAGAGGCAGGCAGTCTGGGAGAGAAAAAAAGGGAAGACGAGGTGGAGGCTACGCAGTAAAGGCCAAAAGAGGCAAGGGGTAAAACTTAGGCTCCTACAAGACAAAAAAATACGTCTATACATACACATACACACATGCATATATATATGTATATATATATGGATACAAACCCCTTCCATTAACCTCCAAAAAAAAAATTTTTAAGGCCATCCGTTACAGAAACCATATTTTAGATACACTAACAGAAGACAGTACTCTTAAACTATGAATCTTGTAAACTACTCCAAACCACCAATCCCGTTTGCCAGATGTGGAGATGCAAGCAGTCTTCATCTATACAATCACTTCAGCTACACTACTGTAAGGGAAAAAAATAATAAGAATTAAAACTTTCTAGCTAATGAAAATTCCTCAAAAAAAAAAAAAAACCCAGTCATTAAGCAGAAAAAACCAAAACCCTATAACATAAATCTCCAAGCTGAATTAAACATCTTCAAATAAATCAGAAACCAAAAAACCACGAACAGAAAGGATTAAAACTAAAAAACAGTAAGTAACCAAAAAAAGAACTGACTGAAGTTGGGGGTGGGGAGGAAAAGACAAAATCATACAAGGAATGCAGTCTAAATTAAAAGATGTTCAAACGAAAACGAATTTGAAACAAAATTTAATAAGGGTCAGTGAATAAAATCAAGAAAACAAGCAATAGTGTTAAAATGAAATGAGGAAAAAAGTAAAAAACGTCAGAAAGAAAGTGGTTGAAATGGAAGCCAGGCAAAAGAGACTCAACATACTTATAGTTGGAGTTCCTAAAGACTTAAAAAAGAAAACCAAAGGGACAGAAATAATATTTAAAAGCATAATAAAAGATAACTTTCCAAAAATAAAAATAGACCTGAATCTACATATACCTGAAAGTGCCCGGCAGGCACGTGGGAAAACTGACCCGAAAAAATTAACTCTGAGACACAGTCTAGTACACTGTTAGACTTTGAAGATAGAGTAGTAATCCTCAGCACCTCCAGGCAAAAGATCAAATAATTACCAGAACTAGAGAAATAAACAGGCATCATGCTTTCAAAAGCAACACACAAATCATGGTAAGAATGTTGTTCTAGAACAACTCATGAACAAAGTTTGAACCAATACTTTTATGCCCAGGAAAGCTGCCTTTCAAGCATGAAGGCAACAGAAAAAGCCATAAACATCCAAGAAATCAGAGAGTTCTGTATCCATGAGTCTTTCTTGAAGAATCTGCTAGCGGTTGAGCTTCACCCAATAACAAGGTAACTTGGGGAACATCAGCAAAAGGTATATTTAACGCAGGTCAGTGTGAACATTTGTTGGTTTAATGTAAACAAAAGCGCAATTGGTGATGGAAGGATAGTAGACAGAAGTCATCCTAGTTGAAAAGGAAAGGGGAAGAAAAACGAATGAACTCACTGATTACTATACAAGCAATAGGAGGGAGCCAAAAGATACTACTGAAAACTGACAAAATTTTTTAGCAAAAAATTAAACAATTAAAAAAAGAGGGACTAAGAAGACATTTAAAAAGTGTAACTACAAAGGTAATCACAAGGACAAAATCACAAAATCTTCCTAAATACCAAAAGAAATAGAAAATAAAAAAGAACAAAGAACACACATTATGTTGAGAAACACTGTAAATATAATACAAATAGTATAACAAAATAATACGACTGAATTGAGACCAAACATATCAATCATATCAATAAATATAAATGGAAGAAATAAGCAAAGAACAGAAGAAAAGTTTTCTAAGCTTGAATCTTTGGTTTGAAAGAACCTACAGAAGGTCCAGCAAAATGAAGGAAAAGGTCTGAAATTTCAAAACTGCAAAATATAAAGAAAAATCCTAAGGAGAATACGGAAGGGGAGAAAGAAATAGTTTACCCATGAAGGAGTGAGACTTGGATCTTTTTCAGCAAGATTAGTCTTAGTAACACTGACAACAAAAATTAGTGGATCAATGTTATTTTACACAAAAAATTCCACACCCAGCTAAACTGTCAATCAAGTGTGAGGACAAAATTAAGCCACTTTCAGACATTCAAGATCTTGTAAGATTCACTTACCATATACTTTTCCTGAAAAGAAATAACACTTTTTAATGAAAATGAAATTTAAAAAATGAAGGGACTTTCCCAGAGATATCACAAAAAGTAATCTCAAATTGCCAACCTGCAGCAGACCTAGAAAGCAACCACTGAATTATACAAGTAGGCCAGAGGGCCACAAAAAGAATGTCTTCAAGATGAAAGTGTATGCCATTATACAAATTATATGATAAAGAACCTGCAAGATATTAATAATGCAATAAAGATACATGCCACTTCTGCAAATAAGAAAGAAAGGCAATTAGAAACCCCAAAAGAAAAGGCACATAACAATGTCACTGTCTAAATCTGAAATGGATTGTGTCATGATTTTCAGCAGCTGATGGAGTGCAAGAGAAGAGAATCCACTTGAAATTCACTTTGTAGTATTCTCCTTTGAGTGACACCAGATTAACGATACCGGATTAGATCTCTCACTTAAGAGGTCCAATCATACTATGTATACAAATGTATTTTACTGATTTCTATTATTTAGAATCAACTTAGAGTCAAAGAAAAAAAACTCACAAGAAAAAATGTAAATAGTTTGTTGTTGTTGTTGTGTGCTGTCAAGTCGATTGCGACTCATAGGGACCCCAAGAGACAGAGTAGAACTGCCCCATAGGGTTTCCAAAGCCATAATCTTTATGCAAGCAAATCGCCATATCCTTCTCCCACGGAGCTGCTGGTGGGTTTGAACTGTCAACCTTTCAGATAGCAGCTGAGTGTTTGACCATTGTGCCACCAGGGCTCCTTGCTAAATAAAGTATATATCTTAGCAATGAAAAGGAAACGATACATAGGTAAAAGAACTTGAAGCATGAAAGAGAGTAAAAAGAAAAGTGGAAATACAAAAACCTTCTCCTCACTTATCGACTATCTTATTATCCAACATTTTGCATTTACGACAACAGTTAAAAATTTACTCTCCAACTATCTGTGCATTAATGCTGTACATCTGGCAGTAACAAACGCTGAGGTATGAGGGAAGAGTAATGCTGGCTTTGATGGCTAAGGTTATGTGTCAGCTTGGCTGGGCCATGATTCCCAGTGGTTTGGCAGTTACATAATGATGCAACCTGGCAGTTATATAGTGATGTAACTTGGCAGTTATGTAATGATGTAGTCATCCTCCATTTTGTGATCTGATGTGGTCATCCTCCTTTTTCATATAACAACCTGGTCTTTGGAACCTAACCAGGTTGATAAGTGAGAAGAGGGTGTAGTAGAAAATCAACAGCTGTTATCTAAGGTTGCTGGGTCACCAGACAGAAATTAAGCACACTGTTTAAAATTTATAATGGCAATTATTATGTGATATAATAATAATAAAAACTGGGGGCTGAACGGTAACAGGAAGGGATAAATAATCCTAAGTATGTAAAACTCATTATTCACAGCAAAGAATCACAAGATACTGTCTAAAGTTGATAAATCAAGAAAAAGAGATATAAATATATAAATTAGCATCATGGTGATAACCACCATACCCAGTGATGTGGTAATTATTTCTCTATCTATCTATATATATTTCAATCCCTTATATTGCATATATACCATTAGCACATCCCCATTATGTTTCCAATGACAACAAAGGGCTTATTTTTGCCTATCAGGTGCCAACTGCTACATAAATTACACTAGTAACAATTTGCATAATCCAGTGTATAACCACAGCAGAACAAATCCTCGGGGTCAGTTTCTCAGAGAGGATACTTGGGCAAGACACTGTCATTGAAGTTATGACTCCTGAGGCTATAGATTGTAGCTAGGTGATTTTAAAAGGCATTAGGAAAACATTCTGAACCACAGAGGTGGTCAACTATTTTTTAATCACAGTTGTTTTTCCCAAAATCAATACTCGTATAACATGAATTTTTTAAAAACTGAGGTGAAATTCACATAACACAAAATCAACCATTTAAAAGTGAACAATTCAGCGGCATTTCGCCGATTTGCAATGCTGTATAATCACCACCTCTATCGAGCTCCACAACATTTTCACCCCCCCAAATGTAAACCCCATACCCATTAAGCAATTGCTCCCCATTCTTTAGTCCCCCCAGCCCCTGGCAACCACATTTCTGCACTCTGTCTCTATGGATTTACCTATTCTGGATATTTCATATACATGGAATCACAATACGTGAGCTTTTGTGTCCCGCTTCTTTCACTTAGCATGTTTTTGAGGTTCATCCACACTGTAGCATATGTTAGTACTGAAAGCTGGGTGATGTGGTGGAAATAGCCCTGATCCAGGAGCCAGAACATTTAGATCCTAATTTAGGTCCTAAACTTTGTCCTCCACCAGCCCATGCATTTACATAAATCCTTTCTTTTCTTGGGTCTTAGTGTCCACCTCTGTAAATGAAGAGACTGGACTAGGCCAGTATTTCTCAAAATGTGGTCCCCACCATGGTCTCGGGGAACATCTAGCTCAATTGGCATAACAGTTTATAAAGACAATGTGTTACATTCTACCTTGGTGAGTAGCATCTGGGGTCTTAAATGCCTGTGAGCAGCCATCTAAGATACTCCACTGGTCTCACCCCTTCGGGAGCAAGAATGAAGAGAACAGGATACAAGGAAAAGATTAGTCCAAAGGACTAATGAACCACAGCTACCAAGGCCTCCACCAGACTGAGTCTGGTACAGCTAGACGATGCCCGGCTACCACCACCGACTGCTCTGACCAGGATCACAACAGAGGGTTCTGGGCAGAGCTGGAGAAGGATGTAGAACAAAATTCTAACACACACACACAAAAAGATCAGATTTACTGGCCTGAAAGAGACTAGAAAAACCCTGGAAGTATGCCCCCAGACACCCTTTTAGCTCAGTGGTGAAGTCACTTCTGAGGTTCACCGTTCAGCCGGGTATTGGACAGCCCCATAAAACAAAACGGGACTAATGAGGCACAGCAGTCCAGGGACAAGGACTAGAAAGCAGAAGGGGACAGGAAAGCTGGTGATAGGGAACCCAAGGTTGAGTAAGGACAGTGTTGACATATAGTGGGGTTGTTAACCATTATCATAAGGCAACATGTATACTAACTGTTTAATGAGAAACTATTTTGTTCTGTAAACCTTCATCTAAAGTGAGAATAGCAGCACAGCTGGAAGAACGTAATCGATGTCACTGAATTGAGCATGTAGAAATTTTTGAAGTGGTGTATCTTTGGCCATGTATATTTTCACCAAAAAAAGAAAAAAAGGGAGAGGGTTGACATGTCGTGGGGTTGTTAACCAATGTCATAAAATAAATATGTGTACTGACTGTTTAATGAGAAACTATTTGTTCTGTAAACCTTCACATAAAGTACAACAACAACAAAAAAAAAAATGTGGTCCCCAGACCAACACCAGCCGCATCTCCTGGGAACTTGTTGTAAATTATTGGGCCCCACCCCCGAATTACTGAATCAGAAACTCTGGGGGTGAGACCAGCAATCCATCTTTTGATGAACCATCCAGGTAATTCTAGTGCGTGCTAATGTTGGAGAACCACTACTCTAACCTGGGGTCGGCAAACTACAACCCAGGGCCTACAGGCCAAACCCACCCACTCTTGTTTCTGTAGATTAAGTTTTATTGAGACACATCCACCCTCCTTTGCTTCCATACTGTCTGTAGTTGCTTCAGAGCTACAACAATGGGGTGGAGTAGTTGCAACAGAGATCATATGGCCCACAAAGCCTAAAGTATTTACTCTCTGACTCTTTACAGAAAAAGTTTGCAGATCTTTGCCCTAACCTATTCTAACCAATAACACCGAGTACATACCATGCAGTGTTTATCATCTCAGTGAAGTTCTAAAGATTATTCAATCAGAAAGGTATTTGTGCTAGTGCCTGGAGTTCTTTAGTAAGTGTTGTGGGCTTGGTACTAGGCAGTAGTACTAGGACCCCTCATCCCCATCGTTGTCAGGACCCCTTTGCATCTCAGAGCAGTAGTAAAAAGTCAAAGCCCTCCGTGGCTGACAGAATCTCAGGAAACTTTACTGACCACGTAGTGACCAGTGGAGTCATGAGGGGAGCTGACTGCTCTCCACTCAAAGCTTAACTCTCAAAAGGCAACATTCATGAATTTTATAGCTAATACCCCACCCAATACCTTCTCCAATTCCATCCCAACTCCTCAAACCACCCATCACCATAGCAACCAACATCACAAAATAAATAGTAGAAGAGGTTGCTCATGATGAGATGTGGTCCTTTCAACTGACAGTACCACGGAGTAACACCAAATTCCAGATGTTTACAACATTTAACACCCACAAATTTAAGCGAGAGGCTGTGATTTAAATTTCTACAGAAACCTACACTGAACACATCAGAAGAGGGAAAGTGGGTTCCTATCTGAACAGACTAGATGAGACAAATGCAGAATGGAGTAGGGCTGCGCTAAAGCAATCAACTAAGCAAATGAACAACAACAAAAAAGCCATTATATACACACTAGGTCATTCTCCAGGAAGAAACAATGTCAGATTCCCAGTTCTTACACAGAAGAGTATGGGGTCCTGGCATATTAATTTTTTCCCTACGCTCTGGCATGGTCTTGTTGTTAGGTACCATCTCGTCAGCTCAAGCTCATGACATCTCATGTATAACAATACAACGTTGCCTAGTCCTGTGCCATCTTCGTGATCACAGGTACGTTGGAGTTCATTGCTGTGGCTATTGCGTTCATCTATCTCACTGAGGGATTCTCTCACTTTCTCTGACCTTCTACTTTACCAAACATGGTGTCCTTTTCTAGTTATTGGTCTTTCAAAGTAAGTGATCCAAAGTCTCACCATCTTTGCTTCTAAAGAGCATTCTAGTTGTATTTCTTCTAACACCGATTTGTTCATTCTTCTGGCAGTTCACAGTGTATTGAGTACTTTTCGAATTCGAGTCTAGTTTACTCAAATTCTCTTCGCATATAAGGTTCACTTACTTGCTATTGTCACCATTTATTTGTAATAAACCCATGGGGTGCTCTCTAATTTCGAGCATCAGTTGAGTGCCTAAGGCCTGGCCTCTCATCCCGGAGGGCTCTGAAGCAAATCCACCCACACTGGGCAACACAGCAGCTCAGCCTTAATAGTCAAATAGTGAATTCATCCTCCTGATTCTTTGGAGCAGCAATTCCACAGCCAGTCCAGGAAATAACATAGCTCACCATAGCTACTCAATCAAAGCAGCATTTTTGCCCATTAATACCGTTCAAAGCCACTTGAAACTTTTTCATTGGTTCCATCAGGGTAAGAAGCTCAGATTGAACTCGATTCTCCGGCAAAGCTGTTTTCTAAAGCTGAGCTGTTTCAATCCCAACAAGTCTCATTTGATACAAAGGAGCAAGTCTCATTATCATTCACGGGCCAAATACTGTCCTTCTCCTAAAACTAAAACCCGTTGCCTTTGAGTCGATTCCAACTCACTACGACCCCATAGGACAGAGGAGAGCCACCCCATAGGGTTTACAAGGAGCAGCTGGTGGATTCCTACTGCCGAGCTTTTGGTTAGCTGCCGAGCTCTTAACCACTGTACTACCAGGGCTCCGTCCTTCTCCCATCCCTTCCTAAAGTACAAATATCAGACAGCATTCTCAGCCAATCATAAAGCAGGATACTACTATCTCAGACTATACACCAGGCCATATGTGAGAAAAATGGGATGTATGAAATTTCTTCTAGCTTAAATAGGTCTCTCGACAGATTCATCGTAAAAAAGTCCCTTTAGAAAGAACAAAGAATTATGAAATTAACCACTGAGAAGGTGCTCAGGCAGTGTAAACAGTTTGCTCTCGGCTACTAACTGAAAGGTTGGTGGTTCAAATCCACCCCGTGGCACCACAGGAAGCAGAAAAGCCTGGTGATCTACTTCCATAAGATTACAGCCAAGAAAACCCTATGGAGCAGTTGTACTCTGAAGCACATGGAATCCCCTTGAGTCAGAATCAATTCAATGGCAATGTTTTTGGTTTTTATTTAAAGGAAATAAGACTCTGGTGTCATTTGATAAAAAATACTTCCTCCAATGAACCCAGAACTGAGAATAATCAAGGAACTGAGTAGAGAAATCGAGTAATAAATGCCCATGCACAGGACGTGGAGAAATGGAAACCCTCACACATTGCTGGTGGGAATGAAAAATGGTGCAGCCGCTATGGAAAACAGTTTGGCAGTTCCTCAAAAAAGGTAAACAAAGTCACCATACGACCCAGCAATTCCACTTCTAAGTATATCCCCAAAAGAACTGAAACTCAAACAAATACATGTATACACATGTTCAGAGCACTATTCACCATAGCCAAAAGGTGGAAACAACCCAAATGTCAATCAACAGATGAATGAATAAACAAATTGTAGTACACACATACAACAAAACATTATTTAGCCAGAAAAGAGATGAACTACTAATACATGCTACAATGTAGATGAACCTAAAAAATGTATGCTTTTGTTCACAATAGCTAAATGATGGAAACAACCTAGATGCCCACCAACAGATGAATGGATAAACAAACTATGGTACATACACACAATGGAGTACTATGCAACGAGAAAGAACAACAATGAATCTGTGAACCATCTCATAACAT
>NW_004444028.1:7500534-7534524 GCF_000243295.1 Trichechus manatus latirostris | reverse complement strand
GTTGAGAAGTTAGAGGGTTGATATGTTGTGGGGTTGTTAACCAATGTCATAAAACAACATGTGTACTACTGTTTCATGAGAAACTATGTGTTCTGTAAGCCGTCACCTGAAGTACAATAAAAAAAAAAAAAAATGTATGCTAAGTGAAAGAATTCAGACACAAAAATCCCATAATGCATGACTCCATTTATATGAACTATCCAGAATATCCAGAATAGGTATATCCACAGAGACAGAACATAGACTGGTGATTGCCAGGTGCTGGAGGGAAGAGGGAATAGGGAATGGGGAGCAATTGCTCAATGACAGAGATGGTGCTTGTACAACACTGTGAATCTACTAAATGCCACTGACTTGTTCACTTTAAAATGGTTAATTTTGTGTTATGTGAATTTCACCTCAATTTTTTAAAAATCCATGTTTAGTTACATAAGTATTGATTTTGGGAAAAACAACTGTGATTAAAAAATAGTTGACCACCTCTGTGTTTCAGAATGTTTTCCTAATGCCTTTTAAAATCACCTAGCTGCAATCTATAGCCTCAGGAGACATAACTTCAATGAGTGTCTTGCCTAAGTATCCCCTCTGAGAAACTGACCCCTAGGATTTGTTCTGCTGTGGTTATACACTGGATCGTGAAAATTATTAGTATAATTTACATAGCAGATAGCAGCTAATAGGTCACCAGGCCCTCCATTGTCATTGGAAACATACAAGTGATATTGTAATGTTGTTGTTAGGTGCCACTGAGTCAGTTCCAACTCAGTGACTCTATGTACAACAGAACGAAACACGGCCAGGTCCCGCGCCATCCTCACAATGGTTGTTATGCTTGAGCCCACTGTTGCAGTCACTGTGTCAATCCATCTCCTTGAAGGTCTTCCTCTTTTTCACTGGCCCTGTACTTTACCGAGCATGATGTCCTTCTCCAGGGACTGATCCCCCCTGAAAACATGTCCAAAGTACGCGAGACATAGTCTCGTCATCCTTGCTTCTAAGGAACATTCTGGTTGTACTTCCTCCAAAACAGATTTGTTCATTCTTTTGGCAGTCCATGGTCTATTCAATATTCTTCGCCAACACCACAATTCAAAGGCATCAATTCTTCTTTGGTCTTCCTTATTCATTGTCTAGCTTTCGCACGCATGCATATAAGGCAACTGAAAACACCACCGCTTGGGTTAGGCACATCATAGTCTTCAAGGTGACATCTTCGCTTTTCAACATTTTAAAGAGATTAATTAGGCAGATTTGCCCAGTGCGATGCGTCTTTTGTTTTCTTGACTGCTGCTTCCATAGGTGTTGACTGTGGATCCAAGCAAAACGAAATCCTTGACAACTCAATCTTTTCTCCATTTTTCATGATGTTACTTATTGGTTCAGCTGTGAGGATTTTTGTTTTCTTTATGTGAGGTGCAATCCATACTGAAGGCTGTGGTCTTTGATCTTCATCAGTGAGTGCTTCAAGTCCTCTTCACTTTCAGCAAGCAAGGCTGTGTCATCTGCATAATGCAGGTCGTTAATGAGTCTTCCTCCAATCCTGATGGCCCATTCTTCTTACAGTCTAGCTTCTTGGATAATCTGCTCAGCATACAGATTGAATAGGTACAGTGAAAGGACACAACCCTGACACACATCTTTCCTGACTTTAAACCACACAGTATCCTCTTGTTCTGTTCGAACGAGTGCCTCTGGATCTATGTACACGTTCCTCATGAACACAATGAAGTGTCCTGGAATTCCCATTCTTTACATCCATAATTTGTTATGATGCACACAGCTGAATGCCTTTGCATAGTCAATAAAACACAGGTAAACATCTTTCTGGTATTCTCTGCTTTCAGTCAGGATCCATCTGACATCAGCAATGATATCCCTGGTTCCATGTCCTCTTCTGAATCCAGCTTGAATTTCTGGCAGTTCCTTGTCGATATACTGCTGCAGCTGCTTTTGAATGAACTTCAGCAAAATTTTACTTAAGTATAATATTAATGATACTGTTCGATAATTTCTGCATTCAGTTGGATCACCTTTCTTGGGAATAGGCATAAATATGGATCTCTTCCAGTCGGTAGGCCAGGTAGCTGTCTTCCAAATTTCTTGGCATAGATGAGTGAGCACTTCCAGCACTGCATCCGTTTGCTGAAACATCTCAACTGGTATTCTGTCACTTCCTGGGGCCTTGTTTTTTGCCAATGCCTTCAGTGCAGCTTGGACTTCTTCCTTCATTTCCGTTGGTCCCTGATCATACGCTACCTCCTGAAATGGCTGAACATCGGCCAGTTCTTTTTGGTATAGTGACTGTGTATTCCATCTTCTTTTGATGCTTCCTGCATCGTTTAATATTTTCCCTGTAGAATCTTTCAATATTGCAACTTGAGGCTTGAATTTTTTCTTTAGTTCTTTCAGCTTGAGAAATGCCAAGCATGTTCTTCCCCTTTGGTTTTCTATCTCCAGGTCTCTGCATGTGTTATTATAATACTTTACTTTGTCTTCTTGAGCCGCCCTTTGAAATCTTATGTTCAGCTCTTTTACTTCATCATTTCTTCCGTTCGCTTTAGCTACTTGATGTTCAAGAGCAAGTTTCAGACTCTCTTCTGACATTCATTTTGGTCTTTCTTTCTTGTCTTTTTAATGACCTCTTGCTTTCTTCATGTATGATGTCCTTATGTCATTCCACAACTTGTCTGGTCTTCGGTCATTAGTGTGCAACGTGTCCAATCTATTCTTGAGATGGTCTCTAAATTCAGGTGGGATACGCTCAAGGTCATACTTTGGCTCTTGTGGACTTGCTCTAATTTTCTTCAGTTTCAACTTGAACTTGCATATGAACAACTGATGGTCTGTGGTAATGGTGTATGTATTTTAATAACATGGTCTCTGTGGGAAGTAAAGTACATAATAGTTCCTTATGTACCACAAATAATTCACAAAAGAATCCCAGGATCAGGACAGCTCAGAAAATCAAACTTTTTGCTTATGTTGCATTTAAAGAGAAAAAATACAAAACTTTGTGAATACAGAAGTGAAAGATTTCAGCACAGCCCTCCCTCAATCTTGCTTTCAACTGCCCCACATGCCCCACCATCTTATCCTATTCAAAAGCTAAGTCTGGTTCCAAACATCTTTCCTCATACATCTCAAATGCCTCTTGGCTCTCATCACAGCTCCACCCTACTGCTCCTGGCACCATGACTGTAAGCCTTAGCTGCATGCTAGAATCACCTGGGATGCTTAAAACACTACCGAAGCCCAGGCCTCACTACACCCCCACCCGCAGAAGTCCTGAATCAACTGGTCTTCGTTAGGGTCTGGACACTGGGATTTTAAAATACTCTCCAGATGATTCAAATGTATAGCCGAGACTGAGAACCACTGTCCTACCATGATTTTGACAAGGGAGAGCCACAAAAAGTAGCAAAATAAACCAAGGTGAGACAATCGAAACCAAAATGTAGTGGGATCTGAATCCCATACACCCAGACAGGTAAAAGAAATGAAGACAGCTGTGAATGAGATTCCTAAAATTGAGCATCATCAATAGTCTCTCCCTCTCCCTCACGCTCCCCTTCACCCAGTCACCAAGACCTTTCTCCTCCATCCCTTTCTATCCAATCCTCCAGCCATCATCCTAGCTCACTCCCTCTTTACTTCATGCCCATCCCAGCGTCTAAGCCCCTAACTTGTCTCCCTGCCTCCTTTCTCCCGCTCTCTCTGATCCATCCTGCATGCCGCCACAAAATTAATCTGGCTGCTACTCTCTCAAAAACTCCAATGGCCTCTTCCTGTGTACTGTGCCGAAATTCCTTAACTTGTTGGTAAAGGCCTTGCCCAATCTGTTCCCAGCCATCTTTCCAGCTCTCTCGTTCTCTCTACGTCTGAAAAAGAGCCTCCCTCAGTTCTGGTCAACCTGGATGATCTGCAATCCCAAACACTGCAATTGCAAACATAGAACCCAAGTGAGACAGAGATGGAAGCCAAGTCATTTGCCCCCAGTCACACAGCCGCGAGTAGTGGGATTTGATACCAATCTAGGTTTGGGCTGAGTCCAAAGCTCTTAAATACCGTCTTGATCTCTCTCCACAGTGTTGTTGCTAGGTGCCATCAAGTCGGTCCCAACTCATAGCGACCCTATGTACAACAGACTGAAACACTGCCCGGCCCTGCGCCATCCTCACAAGTATTATACCTAAAATTCACAAGTAAGGTATTATAACGAAACGTGCAAAGACTCTGCACAATATCCCTCTCCATATCTACCCGCAGAAATCTCATCCATTCTTCACGGCCACTTCATTCCTGAAGCTTCCCAGTTCTTGCTGTCTAAAGTAACTTTTCCCTCTTCTGAGCTTCTACAGCCCTTTGTGTACACATTTCACAAAAAAATCATTAACAACACTTATGTGATACATATCCTAAGGCTCAACACATTGTCTCATGGCCTTTTCAGTCCTTTATAGCACCAAACTCGCTGGGAAAGGACGTCATGTTTGGTAATGTGCACGGTCAGGGAAAATGAGGGAAACCTTCCATGAGATGGATTAATACGGTGGCTGCAACAATGGGCTCAAACATACCAACAATGTGAAGATGGCGCAGGACCAGGTGTTGTTTCATTCTGTTGTACATAAGGTTGGTATGAGTCGGAGCCAACTCCGTGGTAACTAACAACAATAGCACCTAACACAGTACCCCACACACTGCTGTTGTTCTTGTTAGGGGTCGTTGAGTCAATTCCAACTCATACTGTCCTACGCATAACAGAACAAAACACTGCCTGGTCCTGCACCATTCTCAAAATTGTTGCTATGTTTGAGCCCATTGTTGCAGCCACCGTCTCAATTCATCTTGTTGAGGGTCTTCTTCTTTTTCGTTGACCCTCTACTTTACCAAGCATGATGTCCTTCTCCAGGGACTGGTCCCTGCTGATAACACATCCAAAGTACACGAGACAAAGTCTCATCATTCTCCCTTCTAAGGAGCACTCTGGCTGTACTTCTTCCAAGACAGATTTGTTCGTTCTTCTGGCAGTCCGTGGTATATTCAATACTCTTTGTCAACACCGTAATTCAAAAGCATCAATTCTTCAGTCTTCCTCATTCATTGTCCAGCTTTTGCATGCATATAAGGTGACTGAAAATACCATAGCTTAGGTCAGGTCCACCTTAGTCCTCTAGGTGACATCTTTGAGTTTTCACACTTTAAAGAGGTCTTTTGCAGCAGATTTGCCCAATGCAATATGTCGTTTGATTTCTTGACTGCTGCTTCCTTGTGGGTTGACTGTGGATCCAAGTAAAATGAAATACTTGACAATTTCAACATTTTCTCCATTTATCATGAGGTTACTCATTGGTCCACTTGTGAGGATTTTTGTTCTTTATGCTGACGTGTAATCCATACTGAAGGCTGTAGTCTTTGATCTTCATCAGGAAGTGCTTCAAGTCCTCTTCACTTTCAGCAAGCAAGGTTGTGTCATCTGCATATCATATAGGTTGTTAATGAGTCTTCCTCCAATCCTGATGCCCGGTTCTTCTTCATATAGTCCAGCTTCTTGGATTATCTGCTCAGCAAACAGGTTGAATAGGTAGGGTGAACGGGCACAACCCTGACACACACCATGCACTATCTTCTTGTTCTATTTGAACAACCGCCTCTTGGTCTGTGTACAGGTTCCGCATGAGCACAATCAAGTGTTCCAGAATTCCTTTTCTTTGCAATGTTATCCATAATTTGTTATGATCCACACAATCAAATGCCTTTGCATAGTCAGTAAAACACAGGTAAACATCTTCCTGGTATTCTCTGCTTTCAGCCAAGATCCATCTGATATTAGCAATGCTATCCCGCATCCCATGTCCTCTTCTGAATCCAGTTTGAATTTCTGGCAGTTCCCTGTGGATGTATTGATGTAACCGTTTTTGAATGCTCTTCAGCAAAATTTTATTTGTGTATGATGTTAATGAGATTGTTGGATACTTTCTACATTCTGTTGGACTATCTTTCTTTGGAATGGGCACAAATATGGATCTCTTACAGTCAGTTGGCCAGTTAGTTGTGTTCCAAATTTCTTAGCATAGACGATTGAGTGCTTCCAGTGTTGCATCCATTTGTTGAAACATCTAAATTGGTATTCCATCAATTCCTGGAGTCTTGTTTTTTTGCCAATGCCTTCAGTGCAGCTTGGACTTCTTCCTTCAATACCAATGGTTCTTGATCATATGCTGCCTCCCGAAATGGCTGAACGCTGACCAATTCTTTTTGGTGCGGTGACTTTGTGTATTCTTTCCATCATTGGTCTCTGCTGGCACTCAACAAGGATTCAGTGAAGAATGAGTTATTCTGGGAAGCCTCTGTGTACTCACATAACCCCAGCCACAATAGGAAATTCTTATTAATTTCAAGCACAGAGATATTCCTTCCCTGCCATGAGTATCCTGTCATTTTCCTCTTCTTCTGTAGCAATACTTTCTTGTTCTGTCATGAGAGCTCTGCCATCTGAGTATAAGACATCTGGGAAGGGCCTGGTATCTGGTAATCACTGTAAACTTTCAGGAAGATGCAAACTGATAAACAGGAGTCATGAAATGAACAAGGGTGGTTTTATTCTTTGGAACCTGGAATGGGAACCAGAAACCCCAGTGCAGGTCACATTCTCCTTTCAGGCCCTGCCCTTTGTCTCTGCTTTATGTTGAAAGGAACGAGGGTGGGGCAGCGAGGTGGTATAAGCAAAAGCCAGAAGTGGAAACGCCAACAGCTGGTCAGACAGCTCCTCTTTCTCAAGAGACAAACAGCATTCTAGGAAAGAAAACTACTCCCTAGCTTACAAGAAATGATCCAACACAAAGCAGAAAAGAGAAACCAGGCCCAAACAGGAGCCCCTGTGTCATCTTCTGCATCTTAGTCAGAGTCGTAACCCTTGTTGTTTTCTCTACCTGTTTCAGAGGGCACTCAGCCTGCCATGCCCAGTGTGCTCAGAAAAGGGTACAGATACAAGATGAAAATCGCCCATTAATCCAGCATATGACTACATCCCCGGGGATTAAGTGAGATGCGACAGTCAGCTTAAAACAAACGGCAGAAGGGACACTTCCATTCATTGCCCACCTCCCCATTCACCCTCATCCTTGTTGCTCCCCATGGAAGGAGAATTTGCTAAACTGAACTGCAAGGTGCCAAGGAGGGGGATCAAATTCAACTCCCTACAGCAGGGAGGTGAAGCAGGAGTGATGACTGGGGGCTCTTCTCGCTATCACTGTCCCCCTTCCCACCCTACAACAAATACCTTTTGTTCAGAATGAATTGTTAACTTAAAGTATTATACAAAACTGGAAATCCACAATACTTCTTGAGAACCCACTATGTCCAGGCACTGTGCTAGGGCTGGGAATCAAGAATTAAAAATAAAGCATCGGCCCCTACTCTTAAAAAGTTCATAGTCTCATGGGAGAGGCAGAAATAGTTTCCATATTTTTTGGTGTTATCAAAGGAGTAAGCTCAGAGTTCCGTGGAAATAAAGAGGAGAGTCTGTGAGAGCAGAACTGGGTTCAGGTAAGGTCTCCTCAAAGAGATGAGGTCAGAGCTGAAGGCTGACAAACGTGTAGGAGTTAACCAAGCAATTTCGACTCATCGCGACCCCATGTGAGTCAGAGTAGAACTGTGCTCCATAGGCTTTTCAATGGCTGCTTTTGCGGAAGTAGATCAGCAGGCCTTCCTTCTGAAGCATGTCTGGGTGTAAGGGAACCTCCAACCTTTCAGTTAGCAGCTGAGTGCGTTAATCAAACCGCCTGGGACTCTGTTCTGACAGAGACAACAACGTGAGCAAAGCAGCTCTCCCTCCCAGAAAGGAAGGTCCCAAATCCTCACGTCGGCATCATGCCTGCCAGTTGGGCGACCGGCAGGGAGAGTGAGAGAATTAGTGAAATGAAATGAAGTACTAGACTTTGAAGAAATGAATTAAAACTAAATTTATAATTTTCTCTGAAGAAGGTTAAAACAAACTATGAACTTCCTCAATCCCCAGAGGTGAGATCCAACGCCGGGTGGCCTTTCAATCACAAAGCAGATGTTTACATCTAAATCAGACGAGGCAAATGGAAAGCAAGCGACATACCGCATACATGGCCCTTGTGTAGATTCTTAACCACATGGTAGTTGTCATGGATTGAATTACATCCCCCCAAAAATATGTGTATTGATTTGGCGGGGCCATGATTCCCAGTACTGTGTGGTTGTTCTCCATTTTGTGACTGTAATTTTATGTTAAAGAGGATTAGGGTGGGATTGTAACACCCTTACTAAAGTCACATCCCTGAGTCAATGTAAAGGGAGTTTCCCTGGGATGTGGCCTGCACCACCTTTTATCTTACAAGAGATGAAAGGGAAGCAAGCAGAGAGTGGGGGACCTCATACCACTAAGAAAGCAGTGCCGGGAAGACAGCGCATCCTTTGGACCCAGGGTGCCTGCGTGGAGAAGCTCCTGGTCCGGGGGAACACTGACGAGAAGGCCGACAGAGAGAGAAAGCCTTCCCCTGGAGCTGACGCCCTGAATTTGGACTTTTAGCCTACTTTACTGTGAGGAAATAAACTTCCCTTTGTTAAAGGCATCCACCTGTGGTATTTCTGTTACAGCAGCACTGATGACTAGGACGGCAGTTACGTAAAGGATGATATTATAAACAATACAGACCTTGGAGGCTGGGACTTTCCCTAAGAATCAGGACTTGGACTGGATGGCCACAGCTGTCTGCGTCTTTGGTTCTCGTGGTTTGGTGCTCTCAAGTCAATTATCGACTCATAGCAACCCCATGTGACAGAGCAGTGCCCCATTGGGTTTTCTTGGCTGTAACCTTTATGGAAGAAGATCACCAGGTCTTTCTCCCACAGAGTCGCTAGGTGGGTTAGAACCTCCAACCTTTCAGTTAGCAGCTGAGAACTTAACCTCTTTGTTAGGACCCAGAAATGGTCGTGACCACTGTGAACTCTGCAGCACACTCCACCTTGGAGCTGTGGTTGTTTACGGACGGAAGTGGCAGAAAGATGTGGCAGAGACCTAGTGTAGAGAGGGTGGAAGTCACACGCTCAGCTATTCGCATGGTTCTCAGACCTGGCCTGCAGTTCCTTGCTCTTTGCCTTACTTACCCCCTCTAATGATGAGAAAGAGAAAATGCCCCTGATTTTCTTATTTAAGGAGCTAAACTAAACAACTCCTTATACAGACTGAGTCCTTGACAGACAGCCCTGTGTCCCATACTGCATGACCCAGAAAACCAGAATAACCTTAATCTAGAGAAGCGGACCTGAAGGAACAAAGGCACCATCACTGTTCAATTTCTCATTCACTCAATAATTTTTTTTAAGTATTTCCTGAGCACACAACAAGACAGTGGTGGTTCAGTGGTAGGATTCTCTCCTTCCACGAGGCAGATCCGGGTTCGATTCCCGGCCAATGCACCTCAGCACAGCCACCACCTCTCTATCAGTAGAGGCTTGTGTGTTGCTGTGATGTTGAACGCGTTTCCTTGGAGCTTCCAGACTAAGACGGACAGGGAAGAAAGGCCTGGTGATCTAGTTCTGAAAATCTTACCCACAGAGCAGGACAGTCTGATCCACCATCGGTCTTGGGCGCAGCACCAGGCAGCATTTCGTTCTGCTGCGCGTGAGCCAACTCGATGGCAGCTCACGACAATGTGCACCACAGTCAAAACCGACACGTGTCTGTCGCTGTTTCCCAGTCTCTTTCCACGTGCCTTGTTCAGCACTTGTGAATAAGAGAAAGCGGTCAAGTTACAAACCAGCATGAGGTGTGCTCATGGAAGATTTATCCCAACCCTCCAGCTCTGCCACACGGGAAATGCGGAATAAAGCCAGTGAAAGCTGTGGGCTGAAGCCAGCCTCCAGGAAGGCGGTTGGACACTGTTCAGCTCACCTGGGGACACTAGTCAGGTAGGTCATGACATTCAGGAAGTCCTCATCTGAGATGTGTTTGAACCCCGCAAACTCTGGAAAAGTGATGATGGGGGCACCATCTTTCCCTTGGCCTCCTGCAACAAAAATAGGGGGTTGAGATGTTAGCAAATGTTCTCATGTCACGTCCCTGCAGGTAAGGGACCCGGACTAACATCAGTCAGGAGACGTAATGTGGGCCTCACCCTTTGCTCTCTGTTATCTCAGACTAGATGTTGACACTCAGCTGCCTTGAATAAGTCTCTGTGCTCCTTCATGCTTGCTTAGGGGCCTTGTGAGAACTCACTTCTTGAATCTTTTGAAGATAGTTACTATAAAAAAAAGAAAGTAATACTGACTAAATTACTTCAGCGCAGCTGAAGAGCAAACACTGCCACCATCCGTACAGAACGCTGCTCTTTGTGTCTGCAGTCAGTAAGTATCCGCGGTCATGCAGCACACTGGTCAAGACAGTGGTCTCTAAAATCAGACTGGCTCTTTCAGATCCTGCTTTGCCAGTTAACTGTCACGTGGTTTTGGGCAAGAGACTTAACCTCTCTAAGTCGGAGTGTTGGTATAGACATAGATGACAGATGGGTAGACAGACATACATTGATGGACAGATACAGAGAGGGAGACAGAAGTAAAGACTTGTGCCTACCTCGAAAGGTATTGGGAGGATTAAGCGAGAAAACATGAAAAACCCCTTAGCGAGTGTCTATCATACAGCAGAGGAGCTCTGGCGGCGCAGCAGTGGTTAAAGCACTTGGCTGCTAATCAAAAGGTCAGCAGTTGGAACCCACCAGCCGCTCCGCAGGAGAAAGATGTGGAGTCTGCTTCCGTAAAGACTGCAGCCTTGGAAACCCTAAGGGGCAGTTCCACTCTCCCATAGGGTTGTTGTGAGTCAGAATCGACTCGACAGCAACGGGAACGGGTGAGGATAAAAATATAAAAATTAATATTTAACTCATCAGAGCAGAGGCCACCCAAATTAAAGGCTACATTTCCCAGTCTCCTTGCAGCTAAATGTAGCACATGACTAAGTTCTAGCCCCAGAGTTCCCGAGCTGTGTGCCCTGTACTCAGGGCCCCACAGTGGACCCAAAGGGGCACCATGGGATGTTTTAAATTCTAGAGGAAAACACTTGACCCCTGTCACGCACCACACGACTAGCTTGGACAGCTCACAAGTTCAACATTCAACTGCACTGGATTCTGATGGCATCACATCTTTGCAAAGCTGGGGTTCCGGTGGTCTGAAAATCAACGTGGAATGGGAGATGAGTGTCTGATTCCAAGGTTTGAGATAACCTATCGCTGTCGAGTCCATTCCGACTCATAGCAACCTCACAGGACAGAGTTGAACTGCCCCATAGAGTTTCCAAGGAGCAGCAAGTGGATCTGAACTGCCAACCATTTGATTAGCAGACGGAAGTGTGGTTACTTAAGAATGAAACTAGAATGTCGCTTTTCTCTTTCAATTTATGTGTAATATTTTTTCAAATGGCTACTAAGTTGTTAGGACATAAATACTTATTAAGTTGTTTTAAATGTTAGGTATTTCTTTTGGCCAAAGGTGGGGGAAGAGATGTGACAAAATAACTAAGACTCCAAGGCAGCAAGAACTGAGAAAGTCTGGGAACCTCTGCCCTAGCCACCAGACTGTGAGCGGAAGTGCTGTGTGCTCTTATCTAAGATCATGCTCTTAGGGGGACACTACCTTAAAGAGGAATACTGGCTCCCAAGTCAAGGCCAGTTCAAGTGACTGCACGTATTTAATACAGCTAACGAAAGACGCACAGGTTTGGGTGTGGTGTGGCATCTGATGAACGAGGAAAGCACAGAGTTGGGAGAATCAGAGAAGCAAAAGCAGACAGCAGACCCCCAATGTTATCCCAAGGAGAAAGGATCCTGACCGAACACCAAGAGAATCCCACCCATGTGGCCAGTCTCCCTGATGACACCACTGTTAGGATCATCCAGCCGCCTCTCCATCAGTGCTGAGTCCACGCCCAATGACTACCTTCTGATTACAATCTGACTTTGCACAGAATTTGTTTCCAACGAGAGAACATGCTCATAAGCAAACATTAGTCTGTGTAATCATGCAAAGAGTGAGCTGGCATTGTGCTTGTTCTACAGGAGTGTCCTGTGAGTGTTGTTCACGTGGGTCAGGCTCTCAGAGACCAATCACTATGGAATGAAACCATGTGAGATTTTTCTCGATGGCCAGTCAACCTTCTCCAGGAAATGCTCCTTTATAAATACCCTGTGCTTAAATTAAATTTCAGAAGATACCTATAGATTAAATGTTTGTCAGTTTTTGACCAGGAGATTGAGTTACCTTCATTATGGCGACTGAAAACAATTCAGATCCGGATACTTTCAGCTTTCACCCAATATTCTTCCTCTTGGCAGTTTCACAACTATAGTTTCAGAACCAAAAAACCAAACCCGTTGCGATCGAGTCAATTCTGACTCATAGCGACCCTATAGGACAGAGTAGAACTGCCCCATACGGTTTCCAAGGAGCACCTGGTGGATTTGAACTGCTGACGTTTTGGTTAGCAGCAGCAACTCTTAACCACTACACCACCAGGGTTCCATAGTTTCAGAGAAACGTGAACTAAGAGGATTCCTCTCTCTGCTGTTGTTAGGTGCCGTCGAGTCAGTTCCGACTCTCATAGTGACCCTACAGGAGACAGCAGAACTGCCCAGACAGCAGAACTGCCAAGAGGGTTCCCAAGCAGTGGCTGGTGGATCTGAACTGCCGACCTTTTGGTGAGCAGCCAAGCTCTTAACCGCTGTGCCATCAGGGCACCTCTCTTGTAAGGCTAAATTGAGATGTAGTACAACACTGTACTTATTGTACAATGACCAACATTTGCAGAGGGATTGGCTAACATTTCAAGAAGAACCAAAACATCCTTAAATATTCATTTGAATGTGATCCTACCATTTAATGATTTTACCTTTTATCACTATAAATTAAAGCTATTCACACCTAAATGGTGACGTTTTCTTGTATCTTGGTTAATACCATACTAAACAACAGAGTGGCCTGAGGTTAACTGTGGACATCAGCCTGCTGCCAAATATTAGTCAAAAAGGGCAGAAGCACCAAGGAAACAAAGCTGAGCCAACATGCTGTCATGGCAACCCACAACAGGGTGTGCAGTGCCACCTAGTGAGAAAATGTGGTAATGCAAGAGTAGGAAGAAAGATTGTTCCAAAGAAGCCCTATTCAAGGGAGATACAGAAAGTCAAAGTATCTGAAATTATATAAAATTATAACTTAAATAAATTAAACCTCATTCCCCCCAGTATAATTTTTAGCTTTTCATTATAGGGAACTAGTCTTATTGAAGAGAGTGGAGAAAATGTTATTACCTTAACAGCTAGACACAAAATGTCTCTCAGGAAGGGGACTAGTTCTACTGCAGGAAACACTGGTAATCGCTTGGGATATAAGGTGACCTTCCGAAGGGCCTGAGCGTTAGCTGGCACGAAGGCTTCCACCATATACAGGAGAAGTGGGAACACTGGAAAATCCGACAGGAAGATGGTGAAGACCAACACCGGGGGAAGGCGTGATCTACTACCAACTACACTGGGAAGACGGTGTGAGGACTGCAGGTGACACATGGGAAGTACTTGTTATAGATTGAATTGTGCCCTCCCAAGAAATGTTATCAGCTTGGCTAGGCCATGATTCCCGCTAGTGTGTGATTGTCCACCATTCTGTCATCCGATGTGATTTTCCTACGTGTTGTAAATCTTACCTCTATGATGTTAATGCTGGAAACCCTGGTGGCGAAGTGGTTAAGAGCTAGGCTGCTAACCAAAAGGTTGGCAGTTTGAATCCACCAGGCGCTTGAAAACCACTTAGAGCAGTTCTACTCTGTCCTATAGGGTAGCTATGAGTCAGAATCGACTGGATGGCAATGGGTTTTTTTATGATGTTAATGAGGTGGGATTAGTGGCAGTTATGTTAATGAGGCAGGACTCCATCTACAAGATTAGATTTTGCCTAAAGCCAATTTCTTTCGGAATATAAAAGAGAAAAGTGAACAGAGAGACAGGGGGACCTCATACCAACAAGAAACAAGAGCCAGGAGAATAGCACATTCTTTGGACCTGGGGTCCCTGTGCTGAGAAGTTCCTAGTCCCAGGGAATACTGATGACAATGACCTTCCCCCAGAGCTGACAGAGAGAGAGAAAGCCTTCCCCTGGAGCTGGCATCCTGAACTTGGACTTCTAGCCTTCTAGACTGTGAAAGAATAAATTTCTCTTTGTTAAAGCCATCCACATGTGGTATTTCTGTTACAGCAGTAGATAACTAAGACAGTACTTAACATATAGTAAGTGCTCAACAGACTACAATTACTAGCATTACCACTATCCTCCAGGGCCCATCCCAAATTTCTGAAGCTTAACTACAACCCCAGAAGGAAGACCAGTGACTCTTCAGCAGTTGTAGACAACTCATTTTAACTTTGGATTCAGTACCTTTAAATAGTAAAGGCAGTCTTCTGGGATACTGGAAATGTTCTCTATCTAGATCTGGGTGGTGGTTACAAGGGTATAGACATATGTAAAAATTCATCGAACTACGCACACTTAGGACTATAGGCTTTACTGTATGCATGTTATACCCTAAAAAGTCTCCAGAGAAAGCCAAAGGCCCTGTTGTTATTAGGTGCCATCAAGTCGGTTCCAACTCATAGCAATCCTATGTACCACGGAATGAAACACTGCCCGGTCCTGCGCCATGCTCACAATCATTGTTATGCTGGAGCCCATTGTTGCAGCCACGTGTCAATCCATCTCCTTGAGAGTCTTCCACTTTTTCGCTGACCCTGTACTTTACCAAGCTTGATGTCCTTCTCCAGGGACTGATCCCTCCTGACAACAGATCCAAAGTATGTAAGGCATAGTCTCACCATCCTTCCTTCTAAGGAGTATTCTGGTTGTACTTCTAAAGGCCCTAGTTCATCTCAATCACTCTCATTAGACCATGGATTGCTGCTCTGGAGCCCAATCAACTTTAGATGAGGTAGAATGAGGCAGTAGAAAGAGTATTTGCTTTGAAATCGTTGAAATCTGGGTTCCAATCAGCACTGAGCAAGCCTGTGACCCTGGGTGCTTTGCCTGCCTGGTGATGAGCTTCCTCACTGTGTCTGTCTCCTCTGCCTCAACGATGGCTCCCTCCTCTTCCTTCCAGTTCTTTCTCCCTTTCTCCACATCCACAGGTGGCTCTGTGCCAGGAGTTGTCAGTGGTCATGGTACCATTCCAAGAGGCACTTTGGAAATCCCAGGGCCTGGGACGCTAAATGATGTGCAAAAGCACCAGACAGTCGTGAGTAACAAAGAACTGTCCCACATCCTAGGTGACATCTGAATGTCTCACCAGAGACTCAGTGTACGTGAAACATCCATTTATAATGATTGAGCCTACACTCTAACTCTGTGTTCCATAAAATCACAAGGTTTTTTTTTTTAAACAGTTTTAACATATAATGAATTTTCTAGGAATGCAAGCTACCCTATAAATCAAAGGAAGATAATAATACTTTACTTTGTTCAGAACTTTACCAACAATTGTTTACTATTTCAGAAAATCATGGCAGTAAGGCCACTCAGGGTGTCTGATCATCCTACCATACCCTTGTATCAGGCAGCATTTGCAACTTCACCTGACTACTTCATTATTTCTTATAGTGTACCTAGAAATACATATTGAAATTCTTATTATTAGCATGCATGCTCTTAGCATACAGATCATTTTACTATAAATTATTTCCATTTTATTTCACCTTTACATTACAGCTGGGATTTTATTTTTTATTTTTTTAAGTTTATGCATAGGTAAGGGCGGCTGTTCACCAAGGAAATTTTCTCTTGGTCCTGGGCACGCAACTAAACTACATCTCTCAGCTTCCCTTGCTCGTAAGTGTATCTATACGACAAAGCCAAGTTCACATCAATAGAACCTGAGGTGTGCCATCCCTGAGCCAAGGCTCTGAAGAAGCAGCACGCTTCTCCTATGTTCTTTTTCTCTGTTGGCTTTCTACATGCAGATAATAAGTCTACAAAATAGAGAATAAAAGACAGAGATGACAGATAGACAGACACCATCAAGTTGGCTCAGATTCATGGCGACCTTATGTTCAACAGAACAAAATGCTGCCCGGTCCTGTGTCATCTTCATAATCATCAGCACGTTTGAGTCCATCGCTGGGGCTGTTGTGCCAATCCACCTCACTGAGGGTCTCCCTCGCCCTCGCTGGCCCTCTGCTTCACCAAACGTGATGTCCTCCTCCAGTTATTGACGCCTTCCTCATGACATATCCTAAGCAAGCGAGTTAGACAGTGTTCTGTAGTGGGCCTAAAGTGTTCACTGGATCATTTTTGGGAGCAGATCACCAAGCCCTTCTTCCTAGTCTGTCTTAGTCTGTCAGCTCTGCTGAAACTTTCCACCGTGGGTGATCCTGCTGGTTATCTGAAATACTGGTGGCATAGCTTCCAGCATCATAGCAACATGCAAGCCACCATAGTATGACAAACTGACTGATGGATGGTGGATAATAAGCGTCACAAAATAAAAGGAACCTTTGTTCCTGAATCTCTACATGTAGAAAAGTCATCTGCCCACTAACCACACATGCATGGACTATACATGAGGCAGACAGACACTCAGACACAATGATTCCAAGTGGGGACAGAATAACTATCACAATAAATATAAATGGACAATTCCTCAGAATTAAAGGAAAAGGGTTATGGCAGATGATAGTAAATGGCTAATTCATTACCAAACCCCTTCTCCCTGACCACCTTCTACTATGGGGTTAGAAAAGGTAAATGCTTGCTTTCTCAGACTTCCTTGCAGCTAGGAGTGGCTATATGACATACGACATAGTTCTGGGATGAGACATATGCAGAAATTTGCCAAGGGCTTCTGGGAAAGTTTTTGCTCTCCTGGCAAAAGGAATTGAAGAAGTTGGCATTGCTCCTTCTACTTCTTCCTGCTTTGGACACAGATTGGATGTCTGCAGCTGCAGCAGCCATCTTGGGACCAAGACGTAATAAACGAGAGGGAAACATCAAGAGAATCACAGAAATATCAGCTCTGATGTTGCTGAGCCACGAATCTAATACTGGATCCAAACTGATCCAAGTTCTACCTCTAAACTTCTTGTTATGTGGTGTAAAAAACAAACAAGCTCTATAAGCTGAATTTTCTTGTAGCCAGAAGTATGACTTTTGAGGTGGTTGAATAACCTAGGTTAAGGGCAACTTCTGCATGTGAACATAAAACAAGCTCTTAGCTTCTTGGCAGCCAAGATAAAAGAGCAAAAAGGATTAATACGGCTCTCATCATTCAATAAAAAGAAGCTGTAATGGTAATCTATTTTTGTCTGCCCGTTATCCCTTTTTCCTTTTGGTAACAGCACCTCAGTTCCTCTTTGAGAAAGTTACTCTCTCCATTTAGCTTGTACTTTTGTTGGGATTATCAGTCTAGCTACCGTGTCTTCTTCTGGAAGAGGTTGTGGGAACATGGGTAGAGTCATGTGACCAACCAGGCCAGCCAGTCTCTTTCCTGGGACAAGGGCAAAAATGGCTGGAGTTGATTTCCACCATTGACAGGGCCCTGAAGTAACACCTTACCCCTGCCCTCTATTCATTCATGCCAACAAGATCCTTACAGCTACTGTTTCCATCCTTCTCAAGGTTTGATGGTTCACCTTGTCCTTCGATTTTTTAAGTTGTCCAGTATCACTCCAGGAAATGCCTTTTTTTGGTCTAAGTTGGTCAGCGTCAGTTTCTGTTGTTCTGTCTAAACAAAGGTAAGTCTTTCTTTGGTAAGCAGTCCTGTGATCTCAAGGTTGTGCTTGTCAGATGTTCCCTAACACTCCTGTCCACCAACATCAGAAATTCCCCAATTCCTGAGCTGACCACCACAACAAGGGGCAGCCACCGCTGCCAACATCTTACTTCTGTTTGGAAAGAGTGTGACGAGGACACCGGAGCTCCCACTGCGAGGCTTGGCACAGGCTCTCCCACTACAAGCAGACCCCATCCCTCCTCCCCTGGCTCCCTGCTCCCCCAAAGGACTACGTTACTGCAGCTGCCCAGGAGGGAGAAAACAGCCTCCATGTCCGAGGTCATCGGCAGAATCATGGCATTTAGAGGTGACCAACCACAGGTTACTTCACAGCCTGAGACCAGTCCAGGGTGGCCCTTTCCAGCCTTGGAAGCCAAGTATTTCCTTAGCAAAGTGAAATCTGTTTTGATCACCTATTTTTCTAATTTGTCACCTAACCAAAAACCAAAACCACACCTATTGCTGTCAAGTGAATTCCAACTCATAGCGACCCTACAGAATAGAGTAGACCTGCCCCACAGGGTTTCCAATGAGCGGCTGGTGGGTTCAAACTGCCGACCTTTTGGTTAGCAGCTGAGCTCTTTAACCACTGCGCCACCAGGGCTCCACTGCCTAACCAGGTACCTCCATTTCAGAAATGAAATAGATACATTGTGTCTTTCTAATTTGTATCAGAATATCATTTTTGCTGGACTGAGGTAGTTAAACTAGGTAAAAGCCAGTTGCTAATAAGTTACAAAATGCCATTCCTTTCCTGGTTGTAGCATCTCCTAGGAGAAGGAAAAAGCATTTCCAAATACCTAAGCAGCAATGCCCTCAGCTCTGGAATTACATGCAGGCTGCAAGCCAATGCAGAATCAGACAGGAATCTCTCCTTAACGTCCTCATTACGTGATTTTCCTGGCACCTCCTCCAACAGCGCCTCTTTCACTTCCAGGTGACCCAAGCGCCTTCTCTTCCTCTGAATCTGGCAGCGACCTCAATACCAACAAAATCGGCAACCAAAATGCTCCCAGCTCTCACATCAGCAGCAGCCGCTATCACGCTGACGTCCAGGCCCGATGCTCAGCACTCTGCATGCATTATTTAACCCACATCCCAACTCTCTCTGAAATCACGACAATTTCTGTTTCACATCCACAACTACACAGGGACCCACAGCAGCCTGGCTGCTGACATCTGCTGCCTCTGCCAGGTAAACAAGGAGAGTTAAGGACGAGAAATAGGCCTGCTGGTGCCAAGGTGGTGACTCAGGGAAATCCAGGGCTGCTGGTATTCTTCCTGACTCCAGTGCTCGCTCTCTCAGCTGACCCATGCTGCTCTCTCGGAAAGGCAGGCAAAAGCAACAAGATCACAAAAGACATCTGGAAATGAAAGGGTTCTATCTTAGCCGTGGTCAAAGAGCCTTTCCTAAAGCAGAAGTCTCCCCCTGCTCCAGTGGGGGCTTTCACAGCTCTAACTTCTAGATTGTTGTTGTTAGGAGCCGTGGAGCTGGTTCCGACTCATAGCAACCCTGCAGGATAGAGTAGAACTGCCCATGGGGTTTCCAAG
This sequence comes from Trichechus manatus latirostris, assembly GCF_000243295.1. Taxonomy (NCBI): domain Eukaryota; kingdom Metazoa; phylum Chordata; class Mammalia; order Sirenia; family Trichechidae; genus Trichechus; species Trichechus manatus. Next base: position 7,515,143 of record NW_004444028.1, on the reverse strand, counting down.
GAGAGGATGTTGAATTTGAACTGATGACCTTTTGGTTAGCAGCCGAGCTCTTAACCACTGCACCACCAGGGCTCCAACTTCTAGATTAAAGAGTCACAACTGTCTCTATTCCTGGCTCAACTGCAGCATCACACACCATATTCACCGTGAACTTGGTTGCAGCTCCTGAAAAAAACTGTACACTGAAAACTGTGCTTTGTGATATAAACCTAAAATAAACACTTTGATGGGAATATAAAATACATTAGAAAGAAAGAAAGAAGGGAACCAGCATTTACTGGGCAACTGCAATTCTCAGCCTTTTGCATGCACGTGTCATTTAAACCTCTTCACCATGACTCCTTTATACAAATGAGGAAACCGAGGCTCAGGACACAAACTGCCCCAGGTGATATGGCTTATAAGTGGCAGAATCTGAATCCATATCTAGGGCTGTCTGGTAGCAGTTTATGTTTTTCCTCTACCACCTCTAAGAAATGAGGACAGAAAGGAATGCTTCAATAATATGGAAAGAGATAATGTGGATCGTTAAATGTGTAAGTTAACCAGAAACGGCACTCCTTCCCCCAGATGAGTCATTGTATAATTACATGTGCCAGAATCCTACGGCAGCATTAGCGTTTAGGTCTAAGGCTACAGGACCTCATCCCACCTCATCATCTGCTCCAGTGGCAGGGCCACACGGCAGTTGTCAGGAACCCAGAGGTCAGTCCCCAAGACTGGGGTGCCTAAACGTGGCACGCGGGAGCAGGGAGTCCACTGGCCTCACAGAACAGATGATGCTATGTTCCAGTCTCTGTTCTAAGCATTAGCAGTACAGGCAGAAATAAGAAAAATGAGACCCTGTACTGAACGGAGCTTTCAGTGACCATACAAGCAGCGAACAACACGGATAAAAGACTAGGGAATTCTCCCAGAATGTTCTGGATTGTGTAAGGTGCCCCCAGCCAGGACACAGCCCTGAGATAGGGAGAGACATTCCAGTAAGAACTGAGATTACATTTCCTCCAGCTCAGTGAGATGAAGAGTTTGGAGCAGATTAAATATGATTTAGAGAAAATAAATGTGACTTTTTTTTTTTAAACATTTTACTGTGTTTAGGTGAAAGTTTACATAGCAAATTAGTTTTCCAATCAATAATTCATACACAAATTGTTCCGTGACATTGGTTGCAATCCCTGCAATGTGTCAGCACTCTCCCCATTTCCCCCCAGGGTTCCCCGTTAGCATTCCTCCAGTTCCCCTGTCCCTCCCTGCCTTCTCGTCCTAGTTTTGGGCAAATGTTGCCCTTTCGGTCTGGTATCGTTGATTGTTCTAAGGAACACATTCTTCACGGTGTTATTCTTTATTTCCTTATTTGTCTATTATTTGGCTGAAAGGTGGCCTCCGGGAGTGTCTTCAGTTGCAGGTTAGAAGGTTGTCTGAGGGCAATAGTCTCAGGGGTCCCTCCAGTCCCTTTCAGACCAGTAAGTCTGGTTTGTTTTTCTAAGTTTGAATTTTGTTCTACATGTTTTGCCCATTCTAACTGGGAACTTCTATCGCGGTCCTGGTCAGAGCGGTGGGTAGTGGTAGCCGCGTACCACCTAGTTCTTCTGGTCTCAGGTTAGGGAAGGCTGTGGTTCATGCGGGCCACCGGTCCTTCGGATTAATTGAGTCCTAGAAATATGACTTTTTTACATCCTGTGTTATGGAGTAAAATTTACACCAACTGCATATTCTTTCTATGATGTAACCAAGTTGGCTTGTTTTGTTTTTTTTGAACAGATATAAAAGCTGAGGAGAGTGACCTGCCACCTTACTGCTCTGTGGTAAGCGCTCAGGAATCTAACATCACTGTATCGTGCGTCCAGTTTGGTCTAACCATAATCAAGGGTTTGGTACACACCTCCAGGTTCATTTAAATTAAAGTCGTGTCACCCATGGATAAGTGAATAAGAAAGAACAGTGTTCTAGTGATGACAGCTTTCCAGGGTTGTACTAGGCTGTGAAAAGTTCCAACCTTTTGCTAATACCAGCCTTTCTTCACTCCCAGTCAAATGCTGGAGGCAAATCAGTGCATTAAAATTTACCAGGGACTGTCTTCGAGAGAGCTAAGATTAAAAGATAAGCCTCTCGGATAACAAGTAACCTCAGCAATGCTCACGAATCCTAAAAACCGAGACTCTGAAGGCTGGATCTTAGAAGAATATTATGATCGTGGTGGCAGCTGATGTGGTTATTTCTTTTTCCTTCCTCACAATCTTTTTAGCTCTGTTCTTTGCAACCTCAAAGAAATGCACTCCCTTGGGAAAGCTCACACTGTACCCAACAGCGAAAAGCAACAGGATCTACGAGATTCCACCTGTCACCAACCAGACAGGGGTCAGTTCACTCCACTCCTGGGTGAGGCTTTAGCGATGACTGCAACTTGAGTACACTGTTGATCCAGCTTCAAGAGGCTGTGCCCGCCCAGAAAGACCCCCAACAAAATCTGGAAATGCAGATAAATTTCTTCCTTACCTGAAAGAATGGCAAATTGACTGTGAAGTTGTTCTATTATGTCCACTGCCAACAAGGGCCTGATTTCCTGCTGCATAATTTCATCTGCACAAATGAAATACAGATTAGGTTAAATCCCGGCAAATGACACAAAGAAACTAAAAGAAGAGAAGTTCCACTACTAGGGAAATCTGAGACTTGTCATATATGGTCATGAGCACAGTAGTCTCTTGAGAACCCGATTCCTGAGATTCAGGGACAGACCCAGGTCTCCTGTGGTACCAAGCTCATATATACACACATGGCAACACAATTCCAGAGCCTCTCCCAGGGTTTTGGGAAGGACCAATGCAAAGAAGGCTTCACAATAAATCCCCTCTGCTGGGGTGGTTTCATTACCACGGCAGGGATTCATGAACTCCATTGGGTCTGTGGAAGGACATTTTAAACACAACCAACAGAAGTTACCAGAGCTTGTCTCAAGCTGGGTCATAAGATTAGTCTGGGGCTTATAAGGGTTCTTCGAATTTTGTTTTTCTCCCTCACTCCCTACCCCCCTTGATTTTTTTTTTTTTCCTGCCAGAATACTTCAGCGGGCTTCTTCCCACTGCCTAGTATGTTTAAGGAGTCACGTCTGCATTTTGCTATTTAAAGATGCTCCTTAAAAATAAATGAGTTTCCAAGGCAAAAATCCAATCTTTCAAGCACAAACCTGTCCCTACAAATACCCTCTAATCCTAACAAGTGACTATAAACTTTGCATTTCTGTCCATTTGAAGAAAGGGAATAAAAGAGAGAGAGACAGAAACTAAGTGGAATCCCTTAGTCTGCCCTGGGAAGAGGAAGGGACCTTCACCCTCTCTTCTAAGATACTATTATCTTCATTTAGCTATTTCCTGGTGGCACAGTGGTTAAGCATCCTGCTGCTAGCTAAAAGATCGGCAGTTGGAATCCACCAGCCTCTCCTTGGAAACCCTATAGGGCAGTTCTACTCTGTCCTGTAGGGTCGCTATGAGTCGGAACTGACTTGACGGCAACACGTTTGCTTTTAGCTATTTCCCAGGGAATTTCAAAGAGTGAAGCGGTTATTGTTTCTACTGCAGTTAAACATCTGGTTAGGTTAAGGCATACACCAAACAGCCTTGTGTGCTAATGCTAAATGAGAATTCCCTGCTGATCCAGAGGGTTATGGTAACGTAATCACGTTCTAATGTTGCCTGAAGGCAAGTTGGGGAAGCTCCTCACTGAGCCTTGGCTTCTACTTCTCAGCTTTGTTGTGAAGGTTAAAGGACACGACGCAGACAGAGAGGTATACAGTAGGTGCTGAGTAAATGCTAATTATGCCCACTGCTTTGGAAGGACAGGTCTTTCCCAAAGGCAAGGGCATATTTGCTTTCTGGAAGTCTTGTGAGGAGTGGACCGAGTGCCAGCTTAAACCCCAAAACCCTCCTCAGTGAATTCTACCATTCTTTCTGGAGGTAAGGGGGTTAACCCAAGCCAGAGCTTTCTTATCCCAATACCCTTTCCACTGTGAATTGACTAAAAATTCAAATAACTCCTGGACTGTTTATATCAGAGGGTTTAATATTGGAATTGTAGTTATATTTTGGAGTTCCTGGGTGGTGCAAATGGTTGACGAGCTCAGCTGTTAACCAAAAAGCTGGAGGTTCGGGTCTACCCAGAGGCACCTCGGAAGAAGGTGAACTACTTCTAAAAAAATTTTTTTTAAAAAAAAACAAACCCATTGCTGTTGAGTCAATTCTGACTCATAACGACCCTACAGGACAGAGAAGAACTGCCCCATAGGGTTTCCAATGCTGTAATCTTTACGGGAAGCAGACTGCCATTATCTTTCTCCCACAGAGCAGCTGGTAAATTCAAACCTCTGAACTTTCAGTTAGTGGCTGAGTACTTAACCAACCAGTGTACCATCAGGGTTCAAAAAAAAAAAAAAAAAAAAAATACAGCCATTGGCAGCCCTATGGAACACAGTTCTACTGTTACACATGGCGTCACAATGAGTTAGAACTGACTAGATGGCAGCTGGGTTTTTTGTTTGTTTTTAGTTATATTTTACAAAAAGGGAGGGGGCCTTCTCTGTTAGATACACAAAATGAAGGAGAGGCAGTCCTCGGGTTACGAACGTTCCACCCCTAGTTACAACCAAGCCCCCTAAAACCTATCAGGAAAAACCTGACTCAGTGTCTGGCCCTGGGTTCCCATGATGAGCCGCGCTTGTCCAGTGTGTACAGGTGCCACAGCAGGTCCTTGGGCGGCCCTGGCGGTGGGCAGACCCCTGCAACATGGTGGGCCCAGCACGGCCGGCAGCAGCTAGCAGAGTGCCCACATGCACTCGATTCCCTCAGGGCCTGGAGAGGGCCGGCCGCATTGTCCACGTGCCCCGAACATCGCCACTCTGCTCGCATGGTGGGCCTGCAGATGGTGGTGGGCCTGCAGGTGATGGCGGGCCTGCAGGTGATGGTGACCTGCAGGTGGTGGCCACCTGCAGGGGGTAGAGGTCTGCAGGGAGTGGCCGTCTGCAGCTGGCCCATGGGTGTGTTCTGAGTACTACCAGTCGCTGCCCCGGCTGGGCACGCAACCAGGCCCCACAATGTCCCCTTACCCAGCTCTGCTCCACCTGGGCCATCATGGCACCTCTCTGGGCTTTCTGTTTTCCCCACCTCACACAGGTGGGATTCCACTACTGCAGCGGTTTTTGGCCTTTTGATGGCTGGAACGCGGGACGGTCTTAGATTCCTGAGCTCTGTATGTCTGTATGGTTTCCGGGGGTCCGTGGAGAACTTCAGACTTGGGTCTCCCTAAGTGTCCTCTTCCCAACCCTTAGGCCCCAGGCTCCATCGTAGCACATCCTGAGCAGCACTTTCTCCCTTGCATCCTGAGGCAGCGGCCTCATAGTAAGTGCGTGAGGTTGACAGGTCTGGTGACGTGATGGGGGAATGATCTATCTGGCCCCAGTACCATCCTACCCATGTCCCCAACCCTCCCTGCCTCTGCTGAGGTTTCAAAACCCAGCAGAAATGCAGCCGGTGGTACAACGTAGATTTTTTTAGTTCAGAGTTTACAATAAAGTATCTAATTGTCTCAAAGATTTCACAGAACAGAATCTTCTGAGTATTTTGGGTAAAGTCTGCCCCGTAGGTATCTCTTCAACTGTGGAGAAGGTACATACAATGGTTTGTAATAACAAATGAGCTACTTTGTGACACATTATTATTAGTTTATTATTATGTTGAAGATGTTTTAGTGTATCTGAAAGTGTTTAATGTTTTTTATACATAGAAAGTAAACTATATATTATATACTAAGACAAACATTTGACTAACTGATCTTAGATACACACCATACCTAACTGTTCCAACTTAGGTACAAATTCAGCTTAAAAGCAGACTTAGGAACGGAACTTGTTCATAATTCGGGGACTGTCTGTATTTGACAGTGAAATGATACGAAGTCTATATTTTCTTTAAATACTCTCCTCCACCAAGACTGTTCATAGTAAGTGAGGAAATATGAAACAAGATTGACAAAATGCAGATAAATTATTGAAGCTAGTTGGCAGGTACATGAGGGTTCATTATACAATTTTTTTGCACATTTCAAATTTTCAATAATAAAATATAAACCACAAATGGACAACGTAATGAATTTCAGTTGAAATAGGAGTTACGAACTTGAGATTTTCAGAACACAGTCCAGGGGTCTGGGAAAGTGGCACGCTCAGAAATAGTGCTTGGTTATTACTAATTTCATGCCTGAGGAAGCGTATTTAAAACATAGTGAACCTGGTGAAAAAAACATGAACATCATAAGGTATTATTCTTGTACCTCAGTACCTGAGGTGTGCTTATTTTTTCAATTGTACTTTAGATGAAGGTTTACAGAACAAATAGCTTCTCATTAAACAGTTAATACACATATTGTTTTAAGACAATGGTTAACAAACCCATGACATGTCAACACTGTCCCTTCTCAACCTTGGGTTCCCTATTACCAGCTTTCCTGTCCCCTCCTGCCTTCTAGTCCTTGTCCCTGGGCTGTTGTGCCCCATTAGTCTTGTTTTGTTTTATCGGGCTGTCTAATTTTTGGCTGAACAGTGAACCTTGGGAGTGACTTCATTACTGAGCTAATAGGGTGTCCAGGGGTCATACTCTTGGGGTTTCTCCAGTCTCTGTTAGGCCAGTAAGTCCAATCTTTTTTTTTTGTGAGTTAGAATTTTGTTCTACATTTTTCTCCAGCTCTGTCTGGGACCCTCTGTTGTGATCCCTGTCAGAGCAACCAGTAGTGGTAGCCAGGCACCATCTAGTTGTACTGGACTCAGTCTGGTGGAGGCCATGGTAGTTGTGGTCCATTGGTCCTCTGGACTAATCTTTCCCTTATACCTTGTTTTCTTTATTCTCCCTTGCTCCCGAAGAGGTGAGACCAGTGGAATATCTTAGATGGCTGCTCACAGGCTTTTAAGACCCCAGACGCTATCACCAAGGTAGAATGTAGAACATTTTCTTTATAAACTGCATTATGCCATCGAGCTAGATGTTCCCTGAGACAACGGTCCCCACAGCCCTCTAACCAGTAATTCAGTCTTCAGGTGTGCTTTAAATTAAACATTTTAAATTAAAGTGAAGACATAAGATCTGAAAGGAATAACAGAAATGAACTAAGCCAACCATCACACCACCCCTTCTCATATTTTTAAATGAAGAAACTGAAACCCAGAGAATTATGAACTTGCTATGGTCTGAAGAAAAAAATTCAAACCTCGAGTTGCAATACTGAAGGATTCTATGGGAGGAAATACTAAACAATTCAAGAAGCATCAAAAGAAGATGTAAGGATTACACAGAGTCACTATACCAAAAAGAATTGGTCAACATTCAACCATTTCAGGAGGTAACACATGATCAGGAACCAATGGTACTGAACGAAGAGGTCCAAGCTGCACTGAAGGCACTGGTGAAAAACAAGGCTCCAGGAATTGATGGAATACCAGTTGAGACGTTTCAACAAATGGATGCAGTGCTGGAAGTGCTCACTTGTCTATGCCAAGAAATTTGGAAGACAGCTACCTGGCCAACTGACTAGAAGAGATCCATATTTATGCCTATTCCAAAGAGAGGTAAACCAACCAAATGCAGAAATTATCAAACAATATCATTAATATTACACTCAAGTAGAATTTTGCTGAAGATCATTCAGAAGCAGCTGCAGCAGCACATCGACAGGGAACTGCCAGAAATTCAAGCCAGATTCAGAAGAGGACGTGAAACAGGGATATCATTGCTGATGTCAGATGGATCCTGGCTGAAAGCAGAGAATACCAGAAAGAGGTTTATCTGTGTTTTATTAACTATGCAAAGGCATTCAACTGTGTGCATCACAACAAATTATGGATACAAAGAATGGGAATTCCAGGACACTTCATTGTGTTCATGAGGAACCTGTACATAGATCAAGAGGCAGTCATTCGAACAGAACAAGGAAACACTGCATGTTGTAAAGTCAGGAAAGGTGTGCATCAGGGTTGTATCCTTTCACCATACTTATTCAGTCTGTATGCTGAGCAAATAATCCAAGAAGCTGGACTATATGAAGAAGAACGGGGCTTCAGGATTGGAGGAAGACTCATTAACAACCTGCATTATGTAGATGACATAACCTTGCTTGCTGAAAGTCAAGAGGACTTGAAGCACTTACTGATGAAGATCAAAGACCACAGCATTCAGGATGGATTACACCTCAACATAAAGAAAACAAAAATCCTCACAACTGGACCAATAAGCAACATCATGATGAATGAAGCAAAGATCGAAGTTGTCAAAGATTTCATTTTACTTGGATCCACAATCAACACTCATGGAAGCAACAGTTAAGAAATCAAATGATGCATTGCACTGGGCAAATCTACTGCAAAAGACCTCTTTAAAGTGTTGAAAAGCAAAGATGTCACCTTAAAGACTAAGGTGTGGAGGCAGGGCCAAGGTGGCAGAGTAGTGGGACGCTTGCTGTGGTCCGTCTTACAACAAAGAAGTGAAAAAACAAGTGAATCAATTACATATGACAATCTAGGAGTCTTAAACATCAAAGGCAAAGTTAAGGAACCGGACTGAGCAGCAGGGGGAGGGAGAGATGGTTCAGAAGCAGCGAGGAGTTGTCAGACCTGACCTGGTGTGAACTGGCACCCTTCAGGCCGTATTGGCTGGCATGTGAGGTGAGGCAAAGCAGTGGCACTCGGGACGTGTTTTCCACATTGGGAGAGACCAAGTGGCGGAGAGTCTACTCAAGCCTCCAGAACCGGTGAAAAGCGCACTCAATTGGCAAATGATAAGTACGTGCGTCTAACCTACCACGCTGATCAAAAAACACCCCCTTTGGGACGAACCTCTCTCCCATTTACCCACCCCCTCTGCACTCTGCACCAGGTCCCCAGCTGGCTTCAGTGATTGCTGCGTCCCCTGGGTCAGAAGCAGGACCTGTCACGCACCTGAGCCATTCTCCAGGCTTTGGAAAGGGAACAAATTAACAAACTAGAAAAAAATAATCTGCCAACTCCCCTATGCCATGAACCCAAGGGAGGCACAGCTCCTTTGCCTAGGCACAGGCATAAGGGGGGCCATGGACTTTGAATGCCTCTCACCCCTGCATAGACCTGTGTGGGCTCGTTTCAACAGCGTAGGCCCTCATTAGCACAGTACAACAGGGTATATACCTGAAGCCTATTTTCAACTGTATCAGCTATAAGGTAGAGTGGCAGATTCATGACATTTGATATCATTCTGCCCATTAGGCAGAGACCTCACCTACCCACATCAGGGGCCTGAGGACTGGTGGCTCCACCCATGCCACCTGACCACCTGTGACAGGGGTCTAAGAATAAGTGCTGCCTCCCAGTCCTCACAGCCAACAGCATTGAGTGCCCATAGTCTGGCTGTAAAACCCACCCACCTATACGCTCTAGGTAACAGGGACATGCTTTCCTCCCAGACACTCAGGGGCAGCCGTCAGCCCCCTGCCTTGCTCAGTGCATGACCCCCTACTGCAGCCAGATACCTGAGCCTACTCCAGACACCCCTGCCTGTCTAGGGCTATGGGTGAGAGCCTGCACCACACACTTGGTGACTGACTACCTGGACACCTGAGCTGAATCCACACAAGAAAAGCAAACAGACTCCTGGGCTCGTATACCTAGTTACAGCTCTAACCACCTGGTGACAGGATGTGAGAGCTTCAAAGGCGCCAATAATCAAACTACCTCACACGACCAGCCTATTTGGGTATATCAAAAAAAAAAAAAAAAAAAAAACTAGGAAGCTAGGACATAGTAGGCAAACATAAAATAAATAAATAACTTATCGATGGCTCGGAGACAACAATCAATATCAAATCACAAAAAGAGGCAGACCATGATGGCTTCAGTAAGTGCCCAAAACAAAGAATCAAGAAACCTTCTGGAGGAAGAGAATTTCTTAGAATTAACAGAGGCAGAATTCAAAAGATTAATATACAGAACTCTTCAAGAGTCAGGAAGGAGATCGGGCAAAACACAGAACAAGCTAAGGAACACACAGACAAAGCAATAGAGGAACTTAAGACAGTTATACAAGAGCAAAATGACACATTTAACAGGCTGCAAGAATCCATAGAAAGACAGAAATCAGAAATCCAAAAGATTAACAATAAAATTTCAGAATTAGACAACTCAATACAAAGTCATAGGAGCAGAACTGAGGCAATGGAAGTCAGAATTAGTGAAAATGAAGATAAAGCACTTGATACCAACTTTTGAGGAAAAATCAGATAAAAGAATTTTAAAAAATGAAGAAATCCTAAGAATTATGTGGGACTCTATCAAGAGGAATAACCTACAAGTGACTGGAGTACGAGAACGGGGGAATAACAGAAAATACAGAGAGAACTGCTGAATATTTGTTGGCAGAAAACTTCCCTGATATCATGAAAGATGACAAGATATCTATCCAAGAAGCTCACTGAAGCCCACACAAGGTAGATCCCAAAAGAAAGTCACCAAGACATATTATAATCAAACTTGCCAAAACCAAAGATAGAGAATTTTAAGAGTGGCTAGAGATAAATGAAAAGTCATCTAAAAATGAGAGTTAGTAAGACTAAGCTCAGACTACACAGCAGAAATCATGCAGGCAAGAAGGCAATGGGATGACATATATAAAGCCCTGAAGGAAAAAAACTGCCAGCCAAAAATTATATATTCAGCAAAACTGTCTATCAAATATGATGGCAAAATTAGGGCATTTTCACATAAACAGTAGTTTAGGGAATTTGTAAAAACCAAACCAAAATTGCAAGAAATACTAAAGGGAGCCCTCTGATTAGAAAATCAATAACATCAGATAATAACCCAAGACTAGAACACAAGACAGAACAACCAGACATCAACCCAGATAGGGAAGTTACAAATTAATCAAAGCTAGAACACTGAAAATAGGGAAACAGAGACACCAATATATAAAAGATGACAACATTACAACAAAAAAAGGGGGACTAAATAATGTAGTCATAGATCTTTCATATGGAGAGAAAGTCAAGGAGATATAAAGAAATAAAAGATTGGTTTAAACTTACAAAAATATGGGTAAATATTAAAGTAACCACAAAAGAAACTAACACTCCTACACATCAAAATAAAAAATAAGAAAAACATAAAAACTCAGCAAATATAAAATCAACAACAATGAAAAGGATGAAAAGAAAATACATAAAGAAAAACGACTCAGCACAGAAAATTAAGGGGAACAAAGAAACAGTCAACAACACATAAAAAAATACATCAAAATGACAGCACTAAACTCATACCTATCAATAAGTACGCTGAATGTAAATGGATTAAATGCACCAATAAAGGACAGAGAGTGGCAGAATAGATTTTAAAAAACATGATTCGTCTATATGCTGCCTACAAGAGACACATCTTAGACTTAAAGACACACACTAAAACTCCAGGGATGGAAAAAATATACCAAGCAAACAACAATAAAAAGAGAGCAGGAGTGGCAATATTAATCTCTGACAAAACAGACTTTAAAGTAAAAGCCACCACAAACGATAAGGAGGGACACTATATAATGATTAAATGGTCAATACACCAGGAGGACATAACCATAATATTTACGCACCCAACGACGGGGCTCCAGAATACATAAAACAAACTCTAACAGCATTGAAAACAGAAATAGACAACTCCACAGTAATAGTAGGAAACTTCAACACACCACTTTCGGTGAAGGACAGAACATCCAGAAAGAAGCTCAATAAAGACACAAAAGATCTAAATGCCACAATCAACCAACTTGATCTCACTGACGTATACAGAACCCTCCACCCAACAGCAGCCAAGAACGCTTTCTTTTCCAACGCACATGGAACATTCTCCAGAATAGACCACATATTAGGCCATAAAGCAAGCCTTAACAGAATCCAAAGGATCAAAATATTACAAAGCATCTTTTCTGACCATAAAGCCACAAAAGTAGAAACCAATAACAGAAAAAGCAAGGAAAAAAAATCACACACATGGAAACTGAACAACACCTTGCTCAAAAACTACTCAGTTACAGAAGATGTTAAGGATGGAATAGAGAAATTCATAGAATCAAATGAGAATGAAAACAGATCCTACCAGAACCTTTGGGACACAGTAAAAGCAGTGCTGGAGGTCAATTTATAGCAATAAACGCACACATCCAAAAAGAAGAAAGGGCCAAAATCAAAACATTAACCCTACAACTTGAACAAACAGAAAGAGAGCAGCAAAAGAAGCCCCCAGGCACCAGAAGAAAGCAAATAATAAAAATTAGAGCAGAATTAAATGAACTAGAGAATAGAAAAACAATGGAGAGAGTTAACAAGACCAAAAGCTGGTTCTTTGAAAAGAGCAACAAAATTGATAAACCACTGGCCAAACTGACAAAAGAAAAACAGGAGAGGAAGCAAAGAACCTGAATAAGAAATGAGATGGGCGATATCACAACAGACCCAACTGAAATTAAAAGAATCATAACAGAATACTATGAAAAATTGCACTCTTTAACAAATTTGAAAACCTAGAGGAAATGGACAAATTTCTAGAAATACACTACCTACCTCAACTAACACAAACAGAGGTAGAACAACTAAATAAACCTATAACAAAAGAAGAGATTGAAAAGGTAATTTTAAAAACTCCCAACGAAAATAAAATCCTGGTCCTGACGGCTTCACAGGAGAATTCTATCAAACTTTCAGAGAAGAGTTAACACCACTACTACTTAAGGTTATTTTAGAGCACAGAAAAAGAGGGAATACTCCCAAACTCATTCTGTGAAGCCAGCATAACCCTGATACCAAAACCAGGTAAAGACACCACAAAAAAAGAAAATTCCAGACCAATATCCCTCATGAACATAGACACAAAAATCCTCAACAAAATTCTAGCCAATAGAATTCAACAACATATCAAAAAAATAATTCACCATGCTAGGGGATGGTTCAACATTAGAAAATCAATCAATGTAATCCATCACATACATAAATAAAACAAAAGACAAGAACCACATGACCTTATCAATTCTTGCAGAAAAGGCATTTGACAAAGTCCAACAGCCATTCATGATAAAAACTCTCAGCAAAATAGGAATAAAAGGGAAATTCCTCAACATAATTAAGGGCATTTATACAAAGCCAACAGCAACATCATCCTAAATGGAGAGACTCTGAAAGAATTCCCCTTGAGAACGGAAACCAGACAAGATCCCCTTTATCACCACTCTTATTCAACATTGTGCTGGAGGTCCTAGTCACAGCAATTAGACTAGAAAAAGAAATAAATAAAGGGCATCCAAATTGGCAAGGAAGAAGTAAAAGTATCTCTATTTGCAGATGATATGATCTTATACACAGAAAATTCCAAAGAATCCACAAGAAAACTACTGGAACAAATAGAAGATTTCAGCAAAGTATCAGGATACAAGATAAATATACAAAAATCAGTTGGATTCCTCTACACCAATACAGAGAACTCTGAAAAGGAAATCACCAAATCAATACCATTTACAATGGCCCACAAGAAGATAAAATACTTCGGAATACATTTAACCAGAGACGTAAAAGACTTATACAATGAAAACTAGAAGACACTACTGCAAGAAACCAAGAGACCTACATAAGTGGAAAAACATACTTTGCTCATGGATAGGAAGACTCAACATTCTGAAAATGTCAATTCTACCCAAAGCGATCTACAGATACAGTGCAATCCCAATACAAATTCTAACAGCATTCTTTAATGAGATAGAGAAACAAATCACCAACTTCATATGGAAAAGGAAGAGGCCCTGGATAAGTAAGCATTACTGAAGAAGAAAAACAAAGTGGGAGGCCTCACACTACCTGATTTTAGAAACTATTATACCGCCACGGTAGTCAAGGCAGGCTGGTACTGCTACAACAACAGATACATAGACCAATGGAACAGAATTGAGAATCCAGACATAAATTCTTCCACCTATAAGCAGCTGATTTTGACAAAGGCCCAAAGTCCATTAATTGGGGAAAAGACAGTCTCTTTAACAAGCAATGCTGGCATAACTGGATATCCATCTGCAAAAAACTGAAACAAGACTCATAAAACTAACTCAAAATGGATCAAAGATTTAAATATAAAATCTAAAATGATAAAGATCATGGAAGAAAAAATAGGGACAATGCTAGGAGCCCTAATACATGGCATAAACAGAACGAAAATCATAAGTAACAATGCACAAACAACAGAATAGAAACTAGATAACTGGGAGCTCCTAAAAATCAAAGACTTATGCTCATCAAAAGACTTCACCAAAAGAGTCAAAAGACAATCTACAAACTGGGAAAAAATTTTTGGCTACGACATATCTGATCAGGGTCTAATCTCTTAAATCTACAAAATACTGGAAAAACCTCAACAACAAAAAGATAAGTAACCCAATTAAAAAATGGGCAAAGGATATGAACAGGCACTTCACCAAAGAAGACATTCAGGTGGCTAACAGATCCATGAGGAAACACTCACAATCATTAGCCATTAGAGAAATGCAAATCAAAACTACAATGAGATACCATCTCAC
>NW_004444028.1:7452535-7500434 GCF_000243295.1 Trichechus manatus latirostris | reverse complement strand
CAACGGACAAATGGATAACAAATTATGGTATATTCACACAATGGAATATTATGCAACAATAAAGAACAACGATGAATTCGGGAAGCATCTCATAAACATGGATGAATCTGGAAGGCATTATGCTGAGTGAGCTTAGTCAGTCGCATAAGGACAAATATTGTATGAGACCACTATTATAAGAACTCAGGAAAACATTTAAACACAGAAGAAAACATCCTTTGATGGTTATGAGGGAGGGAAGGGATGGGGAGGGGTATTCACTAACTAGATAGTAGACAAGAATTATCTTAAGTGAAGGGAAGGATAAAACACACTACAGCGGAACTCAGCACAACTAGACTAAACCAAAAGCGAAGAAGTTTCCTAGATACAACCAAACACTTCGAGGGACAGTTGCAGGGGAGGGAGTCTGCGGACCATGGTTTCAGGGGACATCTAGGTCAATTAATATAACAAAGCTTATTAAGAAAATGTTCTGCATCCCACTTTGGTGAGTGGCATCTGGGGTCTTAAAAACTAGCAAGCGGCCACCTAAGATGCATCAATTGGTCCCAACCCACCTGGAGTAAAGGAAAATGAAAAACACCAAAGACATAAGGAAAATATTAGCCCAAGAGACAGAAAGGGCCACATAAACCAGAGACTTCATCAGCCTGAGACCAGAAGAACTAGATGGTACCTGGCTACCACCAATGACTGCCCTGACAGGGAACACAACAGACAGTCCCTGACGGAGCAGGGGAAAAGTGGGATGCAGAACTCAAATTCTAGTAAAAAGACCAGACTTAATGGTCTGAGACTGGAGGCACCCCAGAAGACATGGCCCCCGGACTCTCTGTTAACCCAGAACTAAAACCATTCCCGAAGCCAACTCTTCAGACAAAGGTTAGACTGAGCTATAAGACATAAAATGATACGCATGAGGAGTGTTGCTTCTTAGTTCAAGTAGAGACTAAATGGGCAGCTCCTGTCCAGAGGCAAGATGAGAAGGCAGAAAGGGACAGGAGCTGGATGAATGGACACGGGAAATCAGGGTGGAAAGGAGGGGTGTGCTGTCACATTATAGAGAGAGCAACTAGGGTCACATAACAATGTGTGTATAAACTTTTGTATGAGAACTAACTTGAGCTGCAAACTTTCACTTAAACCACAATTAAAAAAAAAAAGACTAAGGTGCGCCTGACCCAAGCCGTGGTGTTTTCAATCACCTCACAGGCACGTGAAAGCTGCCCGATGAATAAGGAAGACCAAAGAACTGGCCTTTGAATCGAGGTGTTGGTGAAGAAGGTTGAATATACCATGCACTGCCAAAAGAATAAACAAATCTGTCTTGGAAGAAGTACAACCAGAATGCTCCTTAGAAGCAAGGATGGCAAGACTATGTCTTACATACTTTGGACATGTTATCAGAAGGGATCAGTCCCTGGAGAAGGATATCATGCTTGGTGAAGTAGAAGGTCAGCGAAAAAGAGGAAGATCCCCCACGAGATGGACTGACACATTGCCTGTAACAATGGGCTCAAGCAAAACGATTGTTAGGATGGCGCAGGACCAGGCAGTGTTTCGTTCTGTTGTACACAGGGTGGCTATCAGTTGAACCGACTCTAGGGCATCTAACAACATATGTTGTGTATAAAAGACACATCTTAGACCCTGTTATAGATCAAATTGTGTCCCCCGAAAAATATGTGTTGTGAATCCTAAACACCATACCTCTGGATGTAATCCTATTTAGGAATAGGACTTTTTTTGTTATGTTAATGCAAACACATCAGTGTAGGGTGTCTTAAACCAATCGCCTTTGAGATACAAAAAAAGCAGATTAGGCACAGAGAAGGTAGCACAGCGGGGAAGATACACACCACATTAAGATTACCAAAGAATCAAGAACAAAAGCTGAAAGAGACAAGTACCTTCCCCCAGAATTGACAGAGGAAGCCTTCCCCTATAGGTAGCACCTGAAGTTGGACTTCCAGGCTCCTGTTGTTTTTACTTATAGCGACCCTGTGTACAACAGAACGAAACACTGGCGGTCCTGAGCCATGCTCACAATCCTCGTTATGCTTGAGCCCATTGTCACAGCCACTGTGTCAACCCATCTCGTTGAGGGTCTTCCTCTTCTTCACTGACCCTCTACCAAGTCTGGCAGACCCTGTGGTATTACTACTTCACCAGGAGGATCAGGTGGCAGAAAGAATGGAAGAGTCTGCTGGTCAACCAAACTGCATTTCAACAACTGGGTTTGTAACTACAGCTAACAAGGGACAGAACCAAGATCTCCACTCTTCCGCACTGTTAGCTCGCCTCTCTATCACTAACACTAACAGCACCGGTGGGAGCCAGGCACTTGCAACGCACTTCACACTGATTAACTCCTTTAGTTGGTGAGATAATGACAGAAAAGGAAGACACCCTCAGGCTGTAATGAAACTCT
Organism: Trichechus manatus latirostris; assembly: GCF_000243295.1. NCBI lineage: Eukaryota > Metazoa > Chordata > Mammalia > Sirenia > Trichechidae > Trichechus > Trichechus manatus. The sequence goes on along the minus strand of NW_004444028.1, from coordinate 7,498,000 downwards.
TCCAGCTTGTCCCACCCTCCCACTCCCACAACTCGACCAGACTTGATTGCTGAGCAGAAGAAAGTGCCTGTGGGTCAGAGGCTCAGAGAGACGGGGTGCAGCAAGGAAGCCAGCCCTGTGTCCTCCTATAAAAAGCCACCCCATGGGGTCACGCTGTGTTTGACTTCTCTTTTTTATTGGCCAGGTGAGAAATAACACAAACCCATTTTTCCTTCCTTTACTGGGTCTTCTTCTATAATGATGCCTAACCTGTCCCATATCAATGCATTTAGTACCGCAGTCTTGTTCATAAATTAATGAACAGAAGGCATTTGAAAAAGAGAAGATTTTTTCAAGAGGAATTAAAAAGAATTTTTTTTTAATCAAACACACTAAAAAATGTCCAACTTCCTAGCAGTCAAATAACGCAACTAAAGAAACAATAACCCAAACCAAACCCATTGCCATCGAGTTGATTCCGACTCATTGCGACCCTATAGGACAGGGTAGAACTGCCACATGGGGTTTCCACGGCTGTCATCTTTACGGAAACAGACTGCCACATCTTTCTCCTGCAGAGTGCCTGGTGGGTTCGAACCGCTGACTTTCAGTTAGCAGCCGAGCACTCTAACCACTGCACCACCAGGGCTCCCTATAGAATATCTTATTTCATCCATAAAATAACTGGGATTCTGGTACCCAGTGCTGGGGGCATGTGAGACAACTAGTACCTCTGCGTAACTTCGGGGAGGGAAGTTGGTAGCATCCTTTTAGAAAGTAGCTTCACGGTATTTTATCCAGTGATTATTGAGCACTTAAATGGCAGATTCCGTGCCACACTTCACATACATTCTTATTTCATCGTCAAAATTATTAAACGGCAATACTGAACTCGATTGGAAATAGCTATTTCAAAATTTGAACCCAGCCCATTCTGAACTTCAAAGCGCAACCTTCTTAACCATTACAAAATAGAATTTCAATACGTAGTTATGAAAATCTTCATAATCTTTTACCCATTCATCCTCTATCTGGAAATGTATCCCAAGAAAATAATAAAAGCTTTATACATAAAAACGTAGACTGTAACGTTATTTATAAAAGTGAAACAAAATGAAGCAATCATTATATAATTATGAAGACCACATCCATAGGAAAAGGTTTAACATACAATGTCAAGGGCACAAAAATCACATGTATGCTGTGACTACAGCCAGGAAGGGAGGGAGGGAGAGAAGGAAAGGTGTGTCTATGCATATGAAAAGGGAATACATGAAATAGTTGTGTAGAAGTGATGGAATCAAATGTGACCACACTTAGTTTGCCTGCTGAAAAGTAAGTTCTGATACCTTTATTTTTTATGCTAATAGCACTTTATTGAAGTATAATTTACATACAGTACAATACACAAATCTTAAGTGTACAGATAGATTAATTTTTGACAACTGTATACAACAATATAACCATCAAGCAGATCAAGGTATGGAACATTTTCATCATCCTAGAAAGTTTCCTTGTAACCTCTGCCCCAGGCCCTGCACATTTGAGGACCCTGTCTTAGGCTGGGTTCTCTAGAGAAGCAAAACCAGTAAAACATATATATATATAATATATATATATTATATATGTGTGTGTGTGTGTGTGTGTGTGTGTGTGTATAAAGGGATGTATCTTAACGAAATGGCCCATGTGGTTGTGGAGGCTAGCCACTCCTGAATCCATGGGTCAGGCATCAGGCTGGGGGCTTCTCTTGACTCATCTGGTCTCAGGGGCTGATGAACTCAAATCAGCAGATCAAATGACAGGCTGCTGGCTCACAGGGATGCAGAAGCTGGTGAATCCCAGAATCAGCAGGTCAGATGGTAGGTCAGATGACAGGCTGCTGCTCAAGTCCCAAGAACCAGAGGTCAGATGATGACGAGCCAGACGTAGGATCCAGAGTGAGCGTAAGCCTTGCCGGAACATCTGTTTATATACCAGAGGCAGGCCACACCCCCAAGGGAACTCCCCTTTCAATTGATTGGCTGCTGCTCACAGCAGATCACAAAATAGAGGATAACTACATTATTACATAACTGCCAAACCGCTGAGAATCACGGCCCAGCCAAGTTGGCACACAACCTTAACCATCGCAGACTCACATATCACACCACCCACCCCTGCAAATAAATGTATTAACGAACACATAGGTACCTCTGTCCCGCATGATCCAGAACCCAGGGCTGCCAGGGCACCATGTAGTCCTAAACCTCTAACACTCTCAACACTCTGCAGGCTCTTTTGGTCCATGCCCTCAAAGCAAAAGGGGACTGTATCCAAATGCTATGCCCGTTTGTGAGTTGTGCCACTGCTGATATCAGGGATCAACACTGCTCCGGAGTGCAGGGAGGATTTGAGTGGTGAGGATTTGAGCCAGGGAAGTGGTTAGATAAAAGACAAAATTAACTTGTCAAAACCTTCCTCTTGCACTGCACAAATGCCATATTGATCCTTACATAGTGAAGTATCATTTCCAGTAGTACCAAGCATCAATGCTCTTACTTTTCTTTTCTTCCAATTCAAGATGAAAATATATTCAGATTTTGAACTCGTGAATGTAAGATTGCAAAATGTCAGAAAGGCCATTTAGACAGTCATAAAAATTGCATTAAACTACTTAGCCTTTAGCTGTTGTCTGAAGCCACAGACAGAATAAAATGATTGGCAGCCAAAACATGCAGGCAAATATTTTATAACCTTCTTTAGTGGAGAGAAAAAAAGAAATCACAGTAATATCCATAATGCTATGAGCTTAGGATGCAGAAATTCTTCTTTCTACTTACTTCCTCACTTCACTATTAATGACACCGTTACCCCATTACTCATGCTTTAACTTTAGTGAAATTAGGACAGTAATTTACACCTGAATTCAAGCTCTGTACGCCTGTGTGCGCGCATGAGCAGATGAGCAACCATGTGTTTTAATCACAGAAAACAAAATCTGATTAACAAGTTGTCCTTTTCTAAGTAGCAAATGTATAGCAGTCCTTGCCTGTGAGAACATAGTACCTAGTGTAGATACATACTATATACTATATAAGTATATGGATCCCTGGTGTCACACTCTTTAAGAGCTTGGCTGCTAACCTAAAGGTCAGCAGTTTGAATCCACCAGCTGCTCCTTGGAAACCCTATGGGGCAGTTCTACTCTGTCCTATAGCGTCTCTATAAGTCAGAATCGACTTGACGGCAGTGGGTTTGTTTGGTTTTGGTATATAAGTATACAGCATCGAATATAGTATAAGCATGAATCATGTCTCAGCCAGAAAGTGTACTACAACAGCAATGAATTTATTTTAAAAGTGAACTTCTCTATTAACTCCTCGCTCTTGAAGAAATACGTTCTGAGTATAAATAAAGCGTAAAGGGAGAAACAAAGACATTTGCTTTAAGCCATCCTCCTTCCTGGTCTGTGACCCAAGGGCAATAATGATTAACATTCTGAAGGCAAAAAATAAAATAACAGTGGCATCATATCAATAAACCCATCCACAAAACAAACAACCTTTGAAACGAACCTCTGTTCCTTCATTTCTTAAAGCGTTTGTCTCACTGGCTTCCAAATACATCAAAGGCTTAATTACAAATAATGTCCCTCTCACCCAGTCCACGGAAAGGAAACATTTTTCTTTTTTCTACTCTTAGCCCCCCAGTCTGCTATCAGCTCATGCATCTAACATGAGGTCTTTCAGAGTCACACTTTTCTTCAGGAACATGACTTTCATAACCTGGATTCTCATTTTTATTTTACAAAAGTAGCAGATGTTGGTTATCTTTTTAAATAGAGAACAAAACTAACCAAAAACAAGAACAGTAAAACAGAATTTCTCTGCCCAAAATTACCCAGTTATCTCATTGGTGTATAATATTCTGCATGTATGTACAGACAAACACACTTTCAAAATGGGCTCACACTCAGATATTCCATCCTGTTTTTTTTTTTTTTTAATATTTGATCATCTCTTTTTATTATAAATCTTTTTATCTCAATAAATGACCATTTACAATATTGTTAATAGCTGATTAATGCTTCCTTAACATTCCTTAAAATCCTTTTTAAACCCCTTAACAAGAAACTTTAGGCAGTACTACAAAGTAAAATTTTTTTTAATGTAAAATTTCATAGTTGAATCATTATACTGCTGACAATGAGGATGAATGACAAAACATACACAAAAGAAATGCATCATCAGTACCTTTTTTTGCCATATATTCTAGCCTGATGCAACTCCCTAGGAAATGGTGATAAGCCCTCATCTCTGCCTCTGTTATCCGCACCAAGGTGGAGGGTAAGTATCTGGGGTCTTGCTGCCCACACTTCCTGCACCAGGTGTCCATTGGATTCCAAGACACGGAGCCACCTCGCTCTCTCCCCACTCTTCTCCAGGTGCCGCGCTCACAGAAACGTGTCTGCTCCTTTGTCCTGCCTAATCTCCCTGAAGTTCACTCTCGGTCATTCCACTGCTGAGAGCTCTGAGGATTACCGTTCCAGCGGATTACCAGATTTTCTCATGTGGAAACTAAGGGGAAACTGAGGGATTAGGATCAACTGGGTAGAGAGGGTTATCCTATAGCTGATGAAAATCACAATTTTTTTTTCTTTTTTAGACGTATCGCATCATGAGACATGCATCAGGTAACTAGATATTTAAAATAAGATAACAGGCAAGCAGTACACTGACACGGAACTGTCAGAAATTCAGGCCGGATTCAGAAGAGGATGTAGAATTAGGGATATCATTGGTGATGTCAGACGGATCCTGACTGAAAGCAGAGTATACCAGAAAGATGTTTACCTGTGTTTTATTGACTATGCAAAGGCATTCGACTGTGTGCAGCATAACAAATTACGGATAACACTGCAAAGAATGGGAATTCCAGGACATTTAACTGTGCCCATGAGGAACCTGTACATAGATCAAGAGGCAGTTGTTCGAACAGAACAAAGGGATACTGCACTGATTAAGGTCAGGAAAGGTGTGCATCAGGGTTGTATCCTTTCACCATACCTATTCAATCTGTATGCTGAGCAAATAATCTGAGAAGCTGGACTATATAAAGAAAAATGGGGCATCAGGATTGGAGGAAGACTCGTTAACAACGTGATATGCAGATGACACAACCTTGCTCGCTGAAAGTGAAGAGGACTTGAAGCATTTACTGATGAAGATCAAAGTCTACAGCCTTCAGTATGGATTATACCTCAACATAAAGAAAACAAAACTCCTCACAGCTGGACCAATAAACAACGTCGTGATAAACGGAGAAAAGATTGAAGTTGTCAAAGATTTCATGAAAGCAGCAGTCAAGAAAGCAAAAGACACATTGCATTGGGCAAATCTGCTGTAAAGGACCCCTTTAAAGTGTTAAAAGGCAAAGATATCACCTTGAAGGCTAAGCTTCACCTGACCCAAGCCACAGTGTTTTCAATCGCCTCATACACATGCAAAAGCTAGACAACAAATAAGGAAGACCGAGGAATTGATTCCTTTGAATTATGGTGTTGGCAAAGAATACTGAATACACCATGGACTGCCAGAAGAACGAACAAGTCTTGGAAGAAATACAGCCAGAATGCTCCTTCGAAGCAAGGATGGTGAAACTACATCTAACATACTTTGAACATGTTATCGGGGGACGAGTCCCTGGAGAAGGACATCACGCTTGGCGTCTTAGTTATCTAGTGCTGCTATAACAGAAATGCCACAAGTGGATGGCTTTAACAAAGAGAAATTTATTTTCTCACAGTCTGGTAAGCCAGAAGTCCAAATTCGGGGCGTCGGCTCCAGGGAAAGGCTTTCTCTCTCTGTCGGCTCTGGAGGAAGGTCCTTCTCATCAATCTTCTCCTGGACTAGGAGCTTCTCCACACAGGAACCCTGGGTCCAAAGGACACGCTCTGCTCCCAGCGCTGCTTTGTTGGTGGTATGAGGTCCCCCATCTCTCTGCTCATTTCTCTATTTTATATCTCAAAAGAGATTGGCTCAAGACACAATCCAATCTTGTAGACTGAGTCCTGCCTCATTAACATGACTGTCGCCTATCCCACTGCATTAAATCAGAGGAAGGATTTACAACACATAGGAAAATCACATCAGATGAAAAAACGGTGGACAATCACATAATACTGGGAATCATTGTCTAGCCAAATTGATACACATATTTTTGGGGGACACAGTGCAATCCATGACACTTTGTAGAGGGTCATTGAAAGAGAGGAAGACCCTCAACAAGATGGATTGACACAGTGGCTGCAACAGTGGGCTCAAGCGTAACAACGATTGTGAGGATGACACAGGACCAGGCAGTGTTTTGTTCTGTTGTACATGGGGCCACTATGAGTTGGAACTGACTCACAGCACCTAACAACAACAACAATCTTTACGGACACATCCCTGAGTGATGCAAATGGTTTGTGCTCAGCTGCTTCCAGGGCAGTAACTCTGGTCTTCCTGGCTTGCCTCTCCAAAGGTGGAACCTCTGTTACCAAACCATAAAAAGTGGGTCCTTGTCTGGCACAATCAGACTTGCCAATTATCTGGACATGAGTCTTTGAAAAAGAGAAAGTAACTTTATTGCAATGTGCAGAGCAAGGAGCTGGAAGGAAGTTCCTCAGATCCAGCTCACCAAGCTACAGGGAAGCAGGGCTTATACGTGATTTGGGCAGCAAGATGGCAGCCATGTAGGTGTTCTGGGGAGGGAAAAGTCTAGAAGGTGGCCAGGAAACAAGAGGTGACGCGGTTCATGTCAGACCTCTCACTTCAAAATAGGGTCTGGGTGATGATTTTTCTTCTGATTTGTTCCTCCTGTTGCTGCGTTCTCTGTTGAGGTCAACTGGCAGTCACAGCTGGCCCTTCTGCGCATGTGGGGCAAGCCAAATCTGATCTGGGCTAGTTTAAGGACTGATGGAAATTTACTGGCATTAGTAAGGTCAGGTTACACCTCTGCCCTACAAAGGAGCTGCGGCAAGGTTCAATCAGAGCCCAGTCTTCTTGGCCTGTTGCACCTAGGTAGAACCTCCAACCAAATAAGAGCAGGCTGGGTGGAGGAAAGAAGCTCCCGATCTCTCAGCTACAGTCAGCAGGAATTTAATCTCTGCAACCTGGAGTTGGAGAAGATGAGAAATGCTGGCAGCCTGCCCTTCTCAATGAGACGTTGTCTCCCTTGATCGGGAGCTGAGAGGAGAGAGAGCCCCATCTTCACTATGCCTGCCCAAAGTTGAGCTTCCTTCACGCTGAGCTGGGAGAAATGGCTCATGGCTCCAGTGCGGATTCTCACTGTTGTTACCACAATTAAGTAGAGTTTCTTGACTAAACGTTTTTTCCTTTCCTGTATGGTCTTAGGACAATTTCCAGAGACTCTAAATGGCTGTTTTTTTTTTAATAATCTTCACCAGTCACAATTGTTTCACTGGGGAATGGATCTATGGGGCGACTCCCGTTGGTATTCCAGAAGCAAAGCGCTATTGTTTTTCAAAGTGTAATGAAACATTATTTCATTGTGGGTCAGGGAGCTTTTGCAGATATTTAAACATTTCTTAGGAAGAAAGGTCTGCTGATCTTCTGAAAAATCAGCTAAGGAAAACCACATGGATCACAATGGTTTTCCCCACCACCAGTCACTGGGTGGTGACTAAGTACCGTTTCCTTCCACGCTGCATGAGGCCACCATGAGTCAAGGGCCGACTGGATGACTGCCAACAATGATAATAAATGTATCTTAATTTTTACTTTGCACTTTTCATTTTATATTTAGTTGTCAATAAATTTTTTTATGGCTCAGACATTTTTATAGGCCCTTGAAGAGTCCATAAGCCCTAGGCACAGTATGAAAACCTGTTGCCATCAAGTCGATTCCGACTCATAGTGACCCTGTAGGACAGAGTACAAGTGCCCCACAGAGTTTCTAAGGAGTGGCTGGTGGATTTAAACTGCCATCTTTTGGTTAGCAGCCAAGCTCTTAACCACTGCACCACCAGGGCTCCAGGCACAGCAGCAATAGAGGCTATAATGGAAAAATGGCTTGGATGGGGTTAATTCGCTTTTGGCAAAGATGAAGACACAACTCCAGGATTTTATCAGACAGGGCAGCATACCCAGTCACCCTCACTGGCTACATCCTATGTGAACAGCAAATACCATACTCAAATTAGTCCTTCTATCTCGCACCAGCAGAGAAGGCAAGCACCCTCGGACACTTTAGTCACTATGCTACTCCACAGTAACGAGGTACGGACAGTTTCTCAGTTTAGTGCTCTTCCAGTTGCCAATCACCAATGCCAACAGTCTACTAAAAGTAGTGACCTGGGCAACAGGTCAAAATCCCAGAGCCCTGGTCGCCAAAACAGCCACCAGCCCAATCTCCAATGGTATAAATAATGCTTCAAAGGGTATTCCTTTTTGCTCCATGGTTCAATTGGGTGTAGCCAAACATACAAAACTGTTTTAGAACAATGATAAAGTAAGATAAAAATAAAATAATTACTTCGAATATGAGAAGATGTGGTAGACAGTGTGCTGAACTGGAAAGGCAAAGGCCTATGCTAAGGATTACTGGGACTGGCCAGCTCCATGACTAAGGGTTTCCACTGACTGCAAGCCCCGTGGGAGCCCTATCCATCAAACTCCTAACGCCATCTGAGATGCATTAGCAGAAAGCCCACGGTGACCTAGGCAGCACCTGCACATATAAACAGCAGCAGAGCAAAAACTGCAGAGAGGATTCCAAAACTGCAAAGGATAGGGCAGGGAAGAGTCAAGTGGGTTTTCCTGTCTGGCGCTGAGATCCTGTAATTGAACCAATGAGACTCCACAGTCCAGTATAAAGGGGAGAGGATGGTCCTCCATGTGTCCTGCAGGGGTCAAAGCAGATCTGGGCACTGTGCTCACACATGAACTGCACATTTTAGGAGGGTCCCTGACAACCTGACAAAATCCAGAAACGAAGGCCCCACGGTGAACCACGTCACGTGAAAAACGTGGAAAATGGAGCTTAGAAGACAAAATAGTTGTCCACAAATAGCACTTTAGAGCCGTCCTTAACAGTGTAAAAATTGCTTGGTACTCATTACTCGAAGTCCATTCCAAAGCACAACGAATTGCTCATTTATTCGGCAGACACCTTACATCTCCTTGGAGTGAGGACCCGTGTTGGGCGGCTGTCTAGGGCACACAGACAAGTAACAAAGAGTCTGGGGGAGAGATAGGATGAGCACACAAATAACGAGAAACCTCAGTACAAGGGAGAGTATGAGGTGTTGCAGAACAAAATCTGCTTTGGAATCAAGAGGCAGGAGTCATTCTGTCCCGCTGGCAGGATCAGAAAAGACACCATGGGGGAGGAGTCACCTTCTCTGTGAAGAAAAATACAGGAAGAATGGCATTCCCCGTGGAGGAAAAAGCAGCAAAAGTTTAGAGGTGGGGCGCAGTGGGACACAGCTGGGATTAGGCACAGAGACAAGCAAGCACGCAGGAGGGAAAGAGATGAGAATCTGCATTTCCACCGCAGATATGTACTGAACCAGAATCGACATGATCTTGTTAAAATGTACATTTTGATTCAGTATATATCTGGGATGTAGATTCTGGGGCAGGTCTACTCTGTCCTATAGGGTCCGTATGAGTCGGAATCAACTTGACGGCAACGGGTTTGGGTTTTGGTGGTTCATCTTTACCGAAGCAGACTGCCACATCCTTCTCCCACAGGGGAGCAGCTAGTGGGCTGGAACCACTGACCTTTTGGTTAGCAGCCAAGCTCTTAACCACAGCACCAGCACCCCGCCTGATAACCATCCAGGCCAACCTCCTCATGTAATAGGTATGAAGCTCCACGCCGGCAGAGGCCCAGTGGTCCGTCCAATATCTACAGCGGCAGAAGGACCCGGGATATGACCAATAACGGAGGCATCTGTACTGCACTTCACAGTTTAGACGTGCGTTCACCCACACTGTGTTCTTTATTGTCACAAACAGCCTTGGAGCTGGGAGGGGAAGCCTTATGAAAATTCCCATTTTCAACCTGAAGAAATGCACACCCAGGGGTTAAGTGACCTGTCCGTGGAAGGATGCAAATCCAGACGGCCACGCCTCCAGCCCACCACTCTTGCCCAACACCACAATTTCACGCACATGCTGGCATTGAGCACAACCATTTCAGTACTCAACATATTCCAAACCCCAAATTCTGCTTTATTTGAAGTTCTTTTCCTATTTCATCCTGCAATACTACTGGACATTCGGCCTTCCGTGCTACGACTCTACCGACCTTTTGTCTTAAAGAAGAGTCAGTTTCAGTGGCATATTTGGCACCAGAAACATTTTTTAAAAACTGATTAATCATCCCGACGTCCGCCTTTCAGCCCAAGATCAGACAGGCCGACAAAACAAACAATTTAACACACCTGAGGAGCCGGATTCTTCGTTCAATCAAGTCCATGAGACCAAGTGGACAACACCTGCCTAAAAGCAAAGCTCAGAAGGCAGGAAGGGACAGGAAAACTGGAGGCATGGACACCGGGAACCCAGGGTGGAAAGGGGGAGAGTGCTGACACATTGTGGGGACTGCAACCAATGTCACAGAACAGTTTCTGCATAAATTTTTTGAGTGAAAAACTAATTTGCACTACAAACTTTCACCTAAAACACATTAAAAAAAAAAAAAAACCTGATTAATCAAAACTGGGCCTTCTCCTATAAATAAATCTCTTTGCAAAGTATAACCCTACATGCATCATAACTGCATCACACACACTGGACTAGGGGCCTCAAAAAGCAATGGTGGCTCACGAATTGAAGCAAGAGTTAACACCCAAGTACCAAGAAGGTAGTTTTAACAAATACATGGAAAACTAAGACCAAAACTTCCTCACTTTAACAAAGAAAATGGATTTGTGTTCACGGAAGACCTCAAAGTGAAGTGAGCAACAGAGAAGATGATCCCAGTAATTCCAGTCATCACATCTCCCGGACCGGAACCTGAATGTGCATCTTTCCCGGGGGAGGCCCAGGGAAGCAGGCAGAGAGGAAAAGCTAAGATGAAATTCGCGGGTAACTGGCTGGGTATCTTCTTTCCTTTAGTACATACGGCCTGTCCGTCCACAGCAACCCTCACTTCAGGGGCAAGGAATGCTGTGGGTGTGGGGCGACCCTTTTTGACTCACGGGAAGGGATTAAAACTGTTCAGTCTCCTCGGGCTTGCGGAGGCCTCTCTTTAGGGTTCACCAGGGGCTTGCAAACACAGAGAGCCCGCGACCCTGTGTCTCAGGTAACCTGCACCCTTCACGTTCTCGTGACCAGGCCTTAGTGGATCCGCAGAAGCTTCTACTGGAAAGCATGGGCGTTCGTTCCTCATTTTCCCCTTAGGTTTCTACGCGTCCCTCTAAACCACTACACAACTCCCCAGCCTTGCCCGCAGCCAGAGGGAGTAACGGATTGTAACCACCCACAGCCCTCAGTGAAGAGGCCAAAAGACTTGACCCCCGCCTGGTGAAGGCACCTGCCCCGCGGCCTCCCCCGGGGCGCGCCAGGTGTGGGGCGCCTGGAGGACCGCGGGTTCCTGCCCCACGTGCCCCGCCGGCCTCCCCAGGGAGGGCGCTGCCCCTGGGCTGCAGGTGAGGACAGAGTGAAGACATGGCCCCAGAGACTACGCCCCACCACCCCAATTCATAAAACGCAAGATAAAAACAAAGGCTTCATTTACCGACATGCGTGATCACTGTGGCCAGTCGCCGGGTGAGCTCCCGGGGGCCCATTTCTTCTTTTAAGCAAAAAGCATCTGATGTCAAAAACCACTCAGTATAAACAAAAGAAAGCAAGGCAAAACTGCGTTTGCTGCCGATACGGGTGATTCCGCAAAGGCATCTCCTCCCGAGGCTGTTCAGCTCTCACGCGCTTCCTCGCTCTCTTCAGGCGTCCCACGAGGGCCACTCGCTGCAAAGGCCGACCCTCCCGGCCGCTGACGGCGCGGACGCCAGCCACGCCCTGCAGACTCAGGCTGGCAGCTTTCCAAGCCGAACGTCTGGCATTTAGAATTATCGAGGGCGCAGTTACGGAGGTGAGGCGGAGATGGCGAGAAAAGCAAGCGGCCCCGATCCCGCTCTCTCTCACAGCGTCCCAGGCCTCTCCGGACGAGGAGAAGCGGTGGTTTCTGTCTGTAAGCTGGGCCGCCAGGTTCCCGGCGCCGCCTCCCAGGGAGGTCAGGTGGAAGGACGCCGTGCCCGGCGCGCGGAGGGACGCCAGCGCCGAGGCTGCGCGCGCTGGGGGCGGGGCGGAGACGGGGTGGTGGTCCGGGCCCCTCTGCACCGCCCACCCCGCGCCGGCTGCACCTCCGGCTCAAGCGCGCCTGTGCCCGGCTCCGGGGCGGCGCGGGGCTCCTGGGGAGGTGCGCAGCGCCCGAGTGCCGCCCGTTTTCAGGACAGGGAAGCTGCACCCCTTCCCTTCCGGGAGTCCATGCGCTCGGGGGCGACTCTCGGTCTGTCCTCGGGACCGCTGGGGAGAGGAGACAGCAGCTTTAGGCGCTGCAGCCAGCGCAGGGATATGCGCGCCGTGCTTGTCTCCGCTTCTCCAGGGGCGCTCCTGCTCCATCCCGGCTACGTGAGGCCCTGTTGCCCGCCCCCATCTCCTGACTCCAGGCTGGGGGGCTGGGACGGTGGCGGGCAGAGAGCGGCTGGAGTTGGTTTTCCCCGATTAGGGGTTGCCTCAGGCACTCGCAGCCCGCAGCGCGGGCTGGGCACGCTTGTGCGCTCGCAGGTCTCCACCATGTGAACCTTTTCCTTTTAGCAGCTACTCCCGTGCGCCAAGGCTCAGTCTGCCACCTGTCAGGCGCGCCCATACTCCTTAAAGGATCTGGCACATCCTCCATGCCGTCCCACCTTCCCACCAGCCCCACGGGCATCTTCTCCGAAGGGCTGATGGTAGACATTGTCCGGAAGCTTCTTTGGGTGTCTCCAGACAGACAGCAAGACTAACTCCGTTCGATCGAGCTCCACCAGGAAAGACTGAACAAACAGGAACTTGGTCAGGTTGCCCCCAGTCTATTCTACAGACAGGAGACAATGACTGTCCGGCCAGCGGCGTGTCAGAGCCACCCGCATATTCTGAGCCAAGGCCAGGACTCTCACCTGTCCCTTCCCGCTTCTACATGTAAATAGCTCAGCCCCAAACGCCCAGGATCCAATTTCTAGCAGTGCCTACTCACCCCAGAGGTTTGGAGGCATTTTAAAATGCATTCCGTGACGCCGTTGTGCAGTGTGATAGCCCACTTACGAGATTTGAGGAGGGTGTGAGGTTTGGGCCGTTTGCGCTCTGCCTGCACAAGAGGAGCAGCCGTGTTCATACCAACGTCTGGTAAACATTTCAGAAAAGGATTAAGGACCCAAGGGAGTGAGACAGCTTTGGATTGTGTTTCCATGGTGATTTCTGGCCATTCAGTGGTCACAGGTACTTTCCAGGAACCAAACGAGATGTTTTCTGTTGTTTGTAGTCAAAACCCTGATGCCCAGTCAGAGCCAATTTGAGGGGCAGTTTTGGTCATCAGAAACCAACCATTGCTAAGAAATGGGTGATGGGGGTGAGGGAGGCATGCCCGGCTGGGAAAGATCTAGATCCATTTTGAAGATCCAGGACCTCAGCCTCCTGGGTTAGGCCAGGTCCGTATGAGAGAATCAGACGGAAAGAGGGAATGGAGGAGAGGAAGAGGAAGCAGAGGAGCTTATGGATAGGAAGGAGAGAGAATATGCAAAAGATAGGAAGAAAGTCATACTCAGAGTGAGGCTCTCCTTTCCCAGTCCTCTGCGCCTTCAGAGGTTTCCATGGAGATAAGTTACCTGGAGCCAATGGCAGGATATAGCAAGCAGTGCCTGTCCTCAGAAACTAATTCTGTCCCCATCTCTAGCACTTGCTTTCCCAGAGCTGCTGTTGCTTCGCCTGTGCTGTGAGGGGGTAGGTCTATGATCTCCACATTCCCTTGTCCAGAAATTCCTAACTGTGACAGAGAAGAAATGACCACATGATGTTCAATAGCCCACGCCTCCTTGTTGCTCAAAGAGAACGGTCATTATCTCCATTGCTCTGTGAATACTCAAAATATTCTTCCTTTCCCTCCTGCTCCCCACCCTCTGTCTTCCCTACCTCCTTTTCCCCCTCCTAATTATGTTTAAGGAGCCCTAGCAGTGCAATGGTTAAGCACTTGGCTGCTAACCAAAAGGCCAGTGGTTCAAACACCCCAGAGGCTCCATGAGAGAAAAGACCTGGAGATCTGCTCTTATAAAGATTACAGCCTAGGAAACCCTATGGGACAGTTCTACTCTGTCTTATAGGGTCTCTATGAGTTGGAATCAGCTCAACAGCACACAACAGTTATGATCGATTTCCCGTCTCCTTGGCAGCCTCTGCTAAATCACATTGCTTCTTTCTATGGCAAAATCAGAGGAACAAGCAAGCATAACCCACCCCTCACCAATGAATCAATTAACAATCCGTCATGATTATTGCTCGTCTATTATATGCCCAAGGTTGTGATAGGCAGGTACAGCAAGCACCACCACCATATATTAGGTGCCTGCTCTGTGCCTGGTGTGATGTTAGGCATTTGACAAACATCATTTAAGCCACATAACAACCCTTTAAGGATATTAGCTCGTTGTACAGGTGCTGCTTGTGTAAGGACCCCACTTTGCGTAGTAAGAATCTAGGCCATTCTCTGCCTCCAGGTAAGAATTTGCCTGAGCTTAGAAAAAAAGAATGATCCTCCAAGCAATGCCAAGAGCTAGAGTCTGCCTTTATTGGTGGACTATCAAATGAAGAGGAAGACAGAGGACCCACTGTGGAAAGTAATGCAACAGGTATTATGACCTCCTCAGCTCACAGTGCCATGGGTGACTTGGCTGATGTCTGAGGTGCCACTGGGGCCATTCAGTTTAGTCTAGATCAATGGTTCTCGTATTTAGCAGAATCACCTGGAGGACTTTTTAAAAGGCTGAGTCCCACCCTCAGAGTTTCAGATTCAGTAGTCCTGAGTAAAAAACCCCTTGCCTCAAGTCGATTCTGACTCATAGTGATCCTACAGGGCAGAGAAGAACTGCCCCATAGAGTTTCCAAGGAGTGGCTGGTGGATTCGAACTGCCAACTTTTTGGTTAGCAGCAGAATGCTTAACCACTGCAGAATTTGAATCTCTAGCAAGTTCCCCGGTGGTAATTGATGCTGGAATGGACCGCACTTCGAGAACTGCTGGTCAAGAGCAGTGGTCTTCAAACGTCTCAGTCTGCAAACCACAGGAAGATGTAAATTTTACATGATGACATAGTAGACACACACATGCTTAATTAAAGTAGAAGTTGTACAGAACATTTTTTGCCTTGCTACATGCGAAGTTCTGAAATATTTTCTATTCTATTTTTATGTCATTTTTAAACAATGCTCCAAACTGGGGAGATTTGAATATGGACAGAGTATTAGATGATATTAAGGAAGCAGCATTAATTTTGTTAGGTATAATGATGATGGACGATGAATAAGGAAGACTGAAGAAGGATTGATGCCTTTGAATTGTGGTATTGGCAAAGAATATTGTGTATACCATGGACTTCCAGAAGAACAAACAAATCTGTCTTGGAAGAAGTAAAACCAGAATGTTCCTGAGAAGCCAGGATGGCGAGCCTACCTCTCACATACTTTGGATGTGTTATCAGGAGGGATCAGTCCCTGGAGAAGGACATCATGCTTGGTAAAGTAGAGGCTCATCGAAAAAGAGGAAGACCCTCAACAAGATGCATTGACATAGTGGCTGCAACAATGGGATCGAGCATAACAACGATTGTGAGGATGGTGCAGGACTGGGCAGTGTTTCGTTCTGTTGTACGTAGGGTTGCTATGAGTCAGAACCAACTCGACAGCACCTAACAATAACGATGATATTATGATTATGTAAGAAGATGTCCTTATTTTCTTAGCGATGTATGTTGAAGATTTTAGGAATGAAACTTCATATTGCCTGTAATTTAAACTACCTTAGCAAGACTAAATGAGGTAAATAATATTAGTAATTCTCAGTCACCTTTCTATTTCCTCAGACCAGGGCTTTGAACCGGTTCATTCTGGTTCGACCCCCTGCTGAGAATTTGCATTTCCACCCCAGATATACTGAATCAGAATCTACATTGTAAACATGATCCCCAGGTATATTTTAACAAGATCCCCAGGTGGGTCCTTGATCTACAGAATCTACACAAATGTAGATTCTGATTCAGTATATCTGGGGTGGAAATGCAAGTTCTCAGCAGGGGGGTAGAACTGGAAAGAACCAGTTCTAAGCCCTGCCTGAAACTAGTCTGTCTTCCTGGCACAAGAGTGCATGCCTGCCTCCACTCTGTACTCCCACTCCCCTCCACCACACATATCCTATCTTACTGTTAATCTTATTGTTAGAATAATGCATTTCCTTTATAGGACATTTTAGCAAAGCACAGAAAACTATAAAGAAGGGGTAGGGAGGAGTAGGCCTGGAGAATCAACCATAATTCCACCATCCAGAGGTAAAACAATTTGGGATTAAAAATATATATATTTGATGTATTTTGAATAGCTAAAGCATGCATGGAGTACGAAATTCAAGAGTCGAAAGAGTATACAAGTAAGAATTCAAGAAAAGGTTTAAATACAGAAAAAAAGCATTCTTTTATGGTTACAAGGGTGGGGAGGGAGGAGGAGGGAAATTCACTAACTAGACAGTAGAAAGGATCAGCTTCGATGAAGGGAAAGACAACACACATTACAGGCAAGGTCAGCACAACTGCACCAAAGTAAAAGCTAAGAAGTTTCCTGGACACATCTAAACACTTTGAGGGACAGAGTAGCTGGGGCTGGGACCTGGGGACCACAGTTTTGGGGGACACCGAGGTCAATTGGAATAACAAAGTTTATTAAGAAAATGTTCCGCATCCCACCTTGGTGAGCGACGTCTGGGATCTTAAAAGCTTGTGAGCAGACATCTAAGATGCATCAATTGGTTCCATTCCGCTTAGAGCAAAGGAGAATGAAGAACACCAAAGACACAAGGAACATATTAGCCCAAGAGACTAAAGGATCACATAAACCAGAGTCTCCACCAGCCTGAGACCAGAAGAACTAGATGGTGCCTGGCTACCACCAATGACTGTCCTGACAGGGAACACAACAGAGAGTCCCAGACGAGGCAGGAGAAAAGTGTGCAGCAGAACTCCAATTCATGTAAAACGACTAGACTTAATAGTGTGACAGAGACTGGAGGAACCGCCGAAACTATGGCCCCTGGACGCACTGTTAACCCGGAACTGAAACCATTCCTGTAGCCTGTTCTTCAGACAAAGATTAGACAGGACTATAAAACAAGAAAACAATGTGAGGAGTGTGCTTCTTAGTTCAATCAGATACCTGAGACCAAATGGGTGGCTCCTGTCCGGAGGCAGGATAAGAAGGCAGGAAGGGACAGGAATTTGTTGAATGGACACAGGGAACCTGGGGTGAAAAGGAGGAGTGTGTGGGGATTGCAACTAATGTCACAAAACAATATGTGTATAAATTTTTGTATATTAACTTGAACTGTAAACTTTCACCTAAAACAACACACACACACAAAAGAATACACAAGGCAAAAGAATTCCCCCTACCCCTTTCTCGGAGCCACCAGGTTTTCCTTCCCAGAGAAAATATCAGAGCACACATGGATATATTTGTGTGTTTTCTTTTGATTTTTTATACAAATTATAGCACGATGTACACATTTCTTCAGTTTTTCATTCTTCAGTTTTAGAGGTAGTTCCATAGTAGTACATTTAGCGTTGCCTCATTCTTTTTCGATGGCTGCGTAGTAATCCATCGTATGTATGCTGTTGTTGGGTGCCTGTCCGGTCAATTACAACTCATAGCAACCCCTTGTGACAGACTTTTCTTGGTTGTAATCTTTATGGGAGCAGACCACCAGGCCTTTCTGGGGCAGAGCAGCTGTGTAGGTTCAAACCACCAACCTTTCAGTTAGCAGCTGAGCACTTAACCGTTGCACCACCAGGGCTCCTTATAATATGTATGTTGTTGTTATTGTTGCCGTTGAGTGGATCTGACTCACAGCGACCCTGGAGGACAGAGCAGAACTGCTCCATAGGGTTTCCAAGGAGCGCCTGGTGGATTCCAACTGCAGACCTTTTGGTTAGCAGCTGAGCTCTGAACCACTTCGCCAGCAGGACGCCATTATATATGTAGCTGTACTATATTTTTTAGTCTCCTATTGCTGGGCATTTAAGCTCTTTTATCTTTGCTGTTAGAAAGAATGTTGCAATGAATTTCCTTAATCACCAGTATTTCAACATGTAAGACTATATCTGTAGGATAAATTCCTAGAAGTAGAATTACTGGGTCAAAGAGTTCGTGAATTTGCAATTTTGCTAGATATTACCATATTGTTCTCCCCAGAGGTGTGTCAATTCCCACCTCCATCAAAGTCTGATAATGGCCGGTTTTCCTATTCTTTTGCCATTTAGAGTGTGTTATCAAACTATTTGACGTTTGCTAATGTGATAGGTGAATACGATTGTAGTTTTAATTGCATTTTTCTTATTTTGAATGAGGCTGAGCCCTTTTGTATTTGTATTTCCTTTTCTGTGAACTGTCAATATCCTTTGTCTGTTTTTCCAGTGGGTTGTTGATGATTTGTGGGCGCTCTCTTTACATATTAAGGAAATTAGCCATTTGCCTGTAATGTGATTGCAATTTCACATCTACATTGCTGTTTTCATTTTATGTATTCTGCCACAGTTTTTCATTTTTAATTTTTGTGTAGTTGAATTTATCAATTTTCTCTTTATAGCTTCTTGGTATTGTTTTATGCTTAGAAAAACTATCCCCACTATGGAATTTATCAGGACATCTTCTAGTACACATATACTTTCAATTACTATTTAAACCATCTGGAATGTATGTTGATGTAAGGTGTGAACTGTGAATGTTGTTGTTAGGTACCATCGAGTCAGTTCTGACTCAGCAACCCTATGTACAACAGAACGAAACACTGCCTGGTCCTGCGCCATCCTCACAATCGTTGTTATGCTTGAGCCCATTGTTGCAGCCACTCTGTCAGTCCATCTTGTCGAGGATCTTCCTCTTCTTAGCTGACCATCTACTTTACCAAGCATGATGTCCTTCTCCAGGGACTGATCCCTCCTGACAACATGTCCAAGTTATGTGAGACAAAGTCTCTCCATCCTCGCTTTAAGGAGCATCCTGGCTGAATAGGATCCCCAATTTTACTTTTTCCAGATGGCTACCCAGTTCTCCCAACACCACTGGTTGAAATTTTAGACAGTTTTTATCAAGAATGGATGTTGAATTTTTATCAAAAGGCTTTTCAGCATTTATGAATAATATTTTTCTATTTTAAACTATTAATATGGCTTTTAAACAAATTTCCTAGTATTCAGTCATCCTTCCATTCCTGGAAATGGCTTGCTATTCTTTTCATGTTATAATAACTTTAAAAATTATTTTACTTAGGATTTTTATTGATATTCATAAGAATTTCTATGGTGAGGGTGTGTGTATGTGTGTAATATATGCATGTCTTTTGTTAATTTTGATGTTAGTATTATGATTATTTTATAAATAGAATTTGGAAGGTTTCCTTCTTTTTCTATGAGCAGAGACAGAATGAATAGCAATCCACTAATCTGTTTCTTAAAGATTCATGGCAGAATTCCCCTGGGAAACTATCTGGGCCTGGTATTTTCGTGGAGGGAGGTGGAGAGAAGTGAAGTTCTCTGGCAGCATCTATTTCTTCTGTGGTAATTAGTCTCCTTAGAATTTCTGTCTTTTCTGGAATGTCTCGGTAAATTATATTGTCTTGGAACATCATCCATTTCTTTCAGGGTTTCAAATGCATTTGCATAGAGTTGAGCGAAGAAATCTCTTGGCAGTTCTTTTAACGTTTCTGTATCCATGGTTATTTCTTATCATTGTATCAAATCCAAAACCTTAGCATTTTGTATCTTGACTGTGCTTTCTGTTTCTTCATTAGGTTAGCCGGTGGTGTCTCTAAGGTTGGGGTCACCCCCCCCCCCATGCTAATGACCACAATATTGTAGGTAAAACACTAGAAAAGTTAACAAAATCAGCCACCAGAAAAACACAGGCAGCAAGGAAAACAACAATGAGTGTAGCATGTGCGGATGAAACCACGTGATTCGAAGCTCCGTGAAATTGGGTAATAATGACAGCTCTGACTGGATCCAATTAGAAGGTTCCAAAAATGAATTACCATAGAGTTTTAGCCTTGTAGGTGTATTGATACATGTAAGCAAGGCTTACCAAAAAAAAAAAAATTATAACAACAGGTATATTTTTATAAGAAATAATAAATTTCTGCTGAAACACTGCACGAAATTTTATGGTCATTTTGGTGTCACCCCCTCTAGCAGTGTCACTCGGTCCGGTCTGCACCCCCCCGCACCCTCCTAGTTATACCACTGACGTTACCCAGCCATTTATTCTACTGCTGCTTTTTTCAAATTTTTATATTTACTCTTCCCATTACCTGAGCCCTAGTGGCGCAGTGGCTAAAAGCTCGGCTGCTAACCGAAAAGTCGGCAGTTCAAATCCACCAGCCGCTCCTTGGAAACCCTATGGGGCAGTTCTACTCTGTCCCGTATGGTCGCTATGAATCAGAATGGACTCCATGGCAACGGGTTTGGTTCTATCGCTCAGGCACCAGCAGTGGAAGCAGGGGACCGCATCCCTGCGAGGACACGCCCCGAGTCCTCGCTGATTGGTTGTAGCGGCGACGACCCAGCCGAATGCTGCACTCAGATTGGCCCATTCCTTGGCTTGGGCCTGGACGGTGGCCAGGAGAGGGCAAAAGGCTCCCGTGAGGAATGGCAGCCCGACTGGGGCATTTTAGGGGCGCAGCCGCGCATCGAAGAGCGGCCGGGCTCCGGAAACAGGGCGGCGGCCTCTGCTCGGTCGGTGCTGCAGCCTGCTGCTGCCTCCCAGATAATGGTGGTGGAGGGGCGGTGCATCAGTGCCCCGGGGCGGGGGTCGTGGGGTGAATGGATCCGTGTGCGCCGCCCTGAGATGGGGGGAACCGAAGGTCGAGGAGGACGACGGAGAGAGGAGGGAACAATCTGCCTTCAGTCCAGCTTCGACAGGGAGGCCTCCTGGACGCAGCCCTCTCTCTTGCCTCTTCCCCACGCCCACCGTTCAGCCTGCCGTTTGCCTCAGTTTCTCCATTTAGGAGGAAGGGTGGGGGAAGCTGGGCCTGCCATCCTCCCTGCTCCCCTTGCCATAGGGGCAAGATTAGGGTTGCCAGATTTAGCAAATAGAAATACAGGACGCCCAGTTAAACGTGAATTCCAGATAAATGAGGATTTTTTTTTTTTTTTATAAGCATGTCCCCAAAATAACATAAAAATATAAAAAATTATCTATTGCTTATCTGAAATTCAAATTTAACTGAGAGTCCTGTATTTTATCTAGCAACCATAGGCAAGAATAACGTTTGTACAGCTCCTAATCGTACAAACCGTGTGGGGAGCATTGTTATAACCCACGTTCTGGTGAGACCCAAAGAGCTTGTTGTTGTTGGTTGCTATGGAATCGATTCCTACTCATGGCGACCCATGTATACAGAGTAGAACTGCTCCATACGCCTTGCTGTCCAGGCGATCTGACTCACAGTGACCCTGTAGGACGAGAAGAACTGCCGCGTAGGGTTTCCAAGGCTGTAAATCTTCATGGAAGCCGACTGCCACATCTTTCTCCCTTGGTGCAGCTGGGGGTTTCGAACTGCAGACTTGTGCTTAAGCACTGCGCCGAGCCACCAGGGTTCCTTGAACTGCTCCATGGGGTTTTGAATTTTGAAGGTTGTGACTTTTTGAAAGCAGATCTCTGGGTTTGGTTCGGAAGCACCTCTGGGTGGGTGGGAACCGCCAAACTTTTAGCTGATGGTCCCGCGCTTAACCATTTGCGCACCACCCAGGGGCTCAAAGAGTTTGTATACTTGATATATTTTTAAAACAGAGTCAAGCCTTGTAGGACTTTTGTGTTTCTTTGTATGTTGTTTTGTTTTCTTAGAGTTTACAGTAGTAGCGTAGTTTACTTACAAACTATTTCCTAAAGATTCTCTCGGGAACTTGTTCCAGTTAACAGAACCTCCGAAAACCTGCAAAACCTTTCCTCCACCTAGAAAGGAATGTGGAATAAGAAAAATTGAGATTCTAATTTTAGCAACTATCGCTCATTATTCAAGTGATGTTAAACAAATCACTTAATGAGCCTTGATTTATTTGTAAAATTATAACTAAAAAAAAAAAAACCCTGTACCTAGAAAATGTTTCATATGTAGTTATTAAATAAATAAATCCTTCTGAGGTTCACAGAACTAGTTTTACTTTTGGTCCTATTCATTGGGGTGGCCTTAGGATTCCCTCTACTGGAATTTGATATTTTTCTCAAGATTAGGCTGGGGTTACAGGTTTTGGGGAGGAAGACCCCAGGGGTAAGTGCCATTCTCATCACCTTATATCAGGTCCCATCCTGTCTACATGATTTATGATTGTTGATATTGACCTTGATCACCTGACTGAGGCAGTGTTTGTCAGATTTCTCCCCTGTAAAGTTACTCTCTTCCCACCTGTTTCCTACTGTGCTCTTTAGAAGGCACTCACTATGCCCAGCCCACACTAAGTGAGACATTTTTACTTTCCAAAAATGGATTGAGATGTTTCTTTTGAATGAAGCAGATAAAATGTTGAGCCAAAGGATTAAAGATCAAATTTATGAGATTTGTCAGAAATGAAATACAAGTATTCAGGTTTGCACATGATTTCTCTATAGCGGGTGGGTTGGATTGTTACTGTATAGCTGTGAAGTGCTACACTCTCCTTTCTTCCTGCTCAGAGCGATTGTTTCCTGCAGTCTCTGTCTAGTTCAATTCTATAGTAAGACAGGGGCGGTTGGTCTCAAACATCATTTCTCTAAGTATCATTATGAAAACTATTATACTTCTCATTTGATGTGTCAACATAATTAGTCATTGTCTGTTTTTTAAGGTTGTGTTGCTTTTGGCCTCAATGCTAACCAATGTGTTGGAAATCATGAAAAAGTTCATGAGAGATTCATTTCAAATTCTGGTGAAAAAGGAAGTATTGGCCCTTGAAAGGATCAGCGTTCTATAAAAATTTTGGAGGAAGGTAATGGTTTTCTAAGTTATATACTGAAAAAATTATAACCAAGGTTTTTGTTTTTTTTTCTGTCTTCTCGTTTAACCTAAGAGCCCTGGTGGTGCAGTAGTTAAGAGCTCGGTTGCTAACCAAAAAGTCAGCAGTTGGAATCCACCAGCTCCTCCTTGGAAACGCCGTGGGGCAGTTCCACTCTGTCCTATAGGGTCGCTATGACTCAGAATCGACTTGACTGCAATGAGTTCAAGCTCTGTGCTAAAACTGCAGAAACTGGTATCATGTCTTAGTGTTTGTAATAGAGCTGGTGGAGTAAACACAAGAAGAGAAGCAGCTGCACCAGAGAGTTGACAGGCTGAGATGAACCTCTTTCTTCCGTCCAGAGTGCTCTGTTCTCACGTTTAGTACAACAGTGTCTGTATTTAGGCAGAATCCACGGAATGAATTTCTAAGTGGTCCCTTTCAATGGTAGGGATGAAAGTTAGAAATCAAATGACTTCTTATTCCAACTCTGCTGTGGATTAACATTCTCCTGTCTGGAGTACTGTAGGAAAGGAAGCTGTATGCTCTCTGTGACATATGAGACTGACCACCAGGCTGCTGTTTTTCAGAGCACAAATCCAGTTGCTATCGAGTCAACTCCAGTTCATGGTGACCCCATGCATGTCAGAGTAGGACTGTGCTCCATAGTGTTTTCAGTGGCTGATTTTTTAGAAGTAGATTGCCAGGCCTTTCTTCCAAGGTACCTCTGGGTGGACTCAAACCCAGCCTTTTGTTTAGCAACCAATTAACCATTTGCTCCATCGGGGACTCCTTTCAGAACTCAAGGTGAGGGCTATACTGGCTTCTGAGAAAGTGTTTGTCAGGGGTTTCACAGCTTCTCAACTAACAAGAGGTGCTCTTCTCTGGTATTGCTGTTAATTTCTCATTATTTGTGTAATAGACTGAGGCAGGATCTCCTTACAGGGTAGCTGTGAAGTGCGGCACTGTCTCTGCCCCCTGCTTAAACTACAGCTGTCACTATTCCAGCCCTGTCTGCCACGGTGCTGTAGCAGGCAGGGACGTGTGGAGTCACACATGGACCAGCGTAAACACTGGCTTGACGGATAACTCTGGAGAATTGAGGCTGGTTAGGATTTTGCTAACATGGACCAGAGGGAAAGAGATGTTATATGTTATCATGATGGACTTCAGTTTAGGGACAAACCACGCTTCGGCTGCTACTGACTTCTTGGTCAATCCCTTATTTAATTACAATTTTCATCTACCAAAAGACGATTTTAGAGGGAAGGTTTTTAGCGGCCTTTGCCATCTCAAGTTATGTGGGATTATAAAGACCACATACCTCAGTGAGCTATATATAGAAAACCAAACCCATTGCTGTGGAGTCGATTCCAACTCAGAGTGACCCTATAGGGCAGAGTAGAACTGCCGCATAGGGTTTCCAAGGCTCTCATCTTTACGGGAGCAGACTGCCACATCTTTCTTCTGCTGAGTGGCTGGCGAGCTGCCGACCTTTAGGTTAGCAGCCAAGCTCTCTGACCACTGCACCTGCAGGCCCCTATCGTTCATGCGTAGTTTCTTACTATTTGTGCCCTAGAGTAGAGCGCAGCTGTTGTTTTCGAATCAGAGTTCAGTTACATGCATTGCATCTCAGGCTCATGGTTTTTACATGCAACTGGTGTCTTTGTTTATAAACGGTGATCTGCCCACCACTCGTGAAACTGTATTCTCAGTTCAATATTTGTCATCCTTATTGAGTTACTTGCTTTTATTTTGGTGAAATAAATACACGCATTACTTTTCAAATGTGATTTGTCAGCCAGACAACCTTAAAAATCAGGTAAATGAATTAGGAAACAAAATACCTAGTAACGTCATAAGATGTATTTAAAATTGTACTTGGGAGGAGTTGTGGTCAGTCAGAACATAGCGGGAAAGCAAATGTAAAACGTAGCCCAAATTTTGGACTTTATACTGTGGATAATCAAAGGAGAAATCGATAATGCTGTTAGATCTGGTTGTCTTAGCTTACATGTGAGTCTTTTTAGTCACGTTGCTCATATCTTATGCTTTCTTGGTAATGCCTCTATAATTGGGATTTTCTTGGTGTTTTCTGGTAGTTTGTATTGTCCCTGGCATAGTGATAGTGGTTTTATCACCAAATAAATTGAATTGCAGGTTGTTGCGAAGATAAATGAGTATTGAAGTTGTGAAGGATTTCATTTTACTTGGACCCACAATCAATGCCTATGGAAGTAGCAGTCAAGGATTCCTAAGATGTATTGTTGCATCAGGCAAATCTGCTGCAAAAGACCTCTTCGAAGGGTTAAAAACAAAAATATCACTTTGAGGATTAAGGTGCACCTGACCCAAGCTATGGTGTTTTCAGCCGCCTCATATGTACACGGAAGCTGGATGGTGAATAAAGAAGACTGAAGAAGAATTGACGCATTTGAATTATGGTCTTGATGAAGAATATTGAACATACCACTGACTGCCAAAAGAACGAACAAATCTGTCTTGGAAGAAGTACAACCAGAATGGTCCTTAGAAGCAAGGATGGCAAGACTTCATCTCACATACTTTGGACATGTTATCAGGAGGCACCAGTCCCGGGAGAAGGACATCATGCTTGGTAAACTAGAGGGTCAGCGAAAAAGAGGAAGACGGTCAAAGAGATGAATTGACAAAGTGGCTGCAACCGTGGGCTCAAGCACAGCAACAATTGCGAGGATGGCACAGGACCAGGCAGTGTTTCGTTCTGTTGTCCACAGGGTCACTGTGAGTCGGAACCGACTCAATAGCACCTAACAACAACAACAACTAAGATAAAAAAGACTTTGTTAAACAAGCAAACAAACAAGAACCATACAGTAGTTGATGGGGGTAGATGGTGAGAGAAGACTCAGATTGGCACTGACTTGATTCAGAACGTAGATTCTTAAGGAAATCAGCGTGCTGTTTGCATAAAGACCCACTCAGTGTTTCCATATTTGTTTTTCTTTTGTCCTGGTTACTCAGTACTTTAAGTCGCTCCAGCCAGGACATTTTTGATTGGTTGTAGTACTGTTTTGTAGAGCGCTGTGGTGGTAGACACATTTGAGTTATTTGTGTTACAAGACGTGAGATAAACTGAGAAAAAGCCAGGAATAAATATGGTTATTGTACCACATTTGTGTAGGTGTTCCCCCCATTGGCAAAAAATTGTAAGTCCTAGACCTGGGCCAGGCTCTCCAATAGAGCATTCTGGGATGATGGCAGTGTTCTTTATCTGTACTGTCCGTTAGGGTAGCAAGAGGCCACGTGTGCCTACTGAGCACTTTAATTGTGCTTAGTGGGACTGAGGAACTAAATTTTCTATTTTGTTTAATTTTAATTATAATTTAAACAGCCACATGTGGCTAGTGGCTTTTGATTTGGACAGCCCAGTCCTAGACAACAGTTAACATCCTAGAAGTTACAGTCTAAAAGTGCCTCGGAAAGGATTACATAGCTGTTCTTTTTGTTTTGCCTGGCATTTACATCTGTCCCAGGCTGACGCTTCCTCTTGACTGGTTTACTGGTATGGGCTTTAATTTCACGACCCCAAACACCTGTCAGTTTGTCGTCCTGTGGTGGCTTGCATGGTGTTGTGATTCTAGAAGCTTTGGTACCAGTGCTTCGAATCCCAGCAGGATCACCCATGGTGGACAGGTTTCTGCAGAGTTTCTAGACAAAGACAGACGAGGATGAAAGACCTGGTGATCTACTTCTGAAAATTAGCCAGTGAAAATCCTATGTGTCTCAGACTGTTGTCCAAGACTTTGATGCGCTTACTTTTGAGGCATCATCAGGAGGGACGGATTGCTGGAGAAGGACATCATGTGGAAGGCCAGTGAAGGCGCTGGAGGCCCTCAGTGAGATGGACTCAGACATACCAGCGATCGTGAAGATGGCGTAAGACCAGGCAGCGTTTTCTCCTGTTACACGTGGGGTCGCCGTGAGTCGGTGCCAACTCGACAGCAGCTAGCAACAGCAAATACAGTTCCGTCGGCTGCTTTATACACAATGACGCTCAAGACGCCTGAGAAAATTTCATTCGGCAGCAGACAAGCCTTAAATTCACCAACTGCCAGAGAAACCTTTCCATTCTCTCTAGATACTTGATTACCAGCTGGAACTCCGACTAGAAGCACCCTTGAGTATCATTTGGCACGTAAACACGGCACCAGAGGTTAACAAGTAGCTCATATTGTTCGCTAGTTCACGTAGCGTTTACTTATTAATAATTTCTAACAATAATAACTTGTTACTAATCTTCTTTTGTTCAGAATTGCCAGTGGGGCTGGATTTAGGAGGACAGCTGTGGCCGTAGATGAGAGAGAAGACAAGCGGGCTCTGTGTGATCGGGAGACTT
Source organism: Trichechus manatus latirostris (assembly GCF_000243295.1). Lineage (NCBI taxonomy): Eukaryota > Metazoa > Chordata > Mammalia > Sirenia > Trichechidae > Trichechus > Trichechus manatus. The sequence continues at coordinate 7,470,394 of NW_004444028.1, read as the reverse complement.
CCACAGCACCCCACGGAGGAGGGGCCTGTGGAGCGGCCGACCTTGTTCAGTTGCTGGCACCAGACAGTTCTGCGTGCAGTGCTCACTGTTGCTGCGCTGGCGATCAGAACACGCATGGTGCTTTTCTGGGGGGTACATTTGAAGCTTGTCGCAAGGCTCGTAAAAGATCAGAAATACAGATCTTGATGGAACGCCACGGTAGTCATAATCTCGTGTGAGGAGAATCATTGGCTTTTTCCTCTTTCGAGTGAGACTGTTGGCGTTGGGTGTAAATATCTGTCTCAGCATGTATCTCCCGCTTCTGTAGACATGGTCATGTGGGGTGTGCTTGATCGCGCAATGATGTACTTGTGAGCTAAAGGATGGAGGTGCTGTGTGCCGCCAGCCAGCTAGACCACCATGTCCATCTACTTCATTACATTACTCATCGGCTTCAAGAGAAAGAACTTTAAAATGGTTTTTTAGAGAAAATATTTGAATTCCCTTTGGTGGTGTGTTTTTCGTCAGTGAAGTATTCGGCTGTGCTAAGTGTGAACTTTTGCTAAGCACCAGCAACGATCGTATCCTAGGGTTAAATCCCAGAACAATTGCCATGTTGTATATTGAATGTCTCGTAAGTTACAATTTAATAAATTACAATATATTTTCTTTTAAAATGGTTGGGTCCTTATTCCTTAAAGAATTGTACTTTTTCCCATAACTCCATATTTTCAAAGGAAGAGGATGAAAAAGAAGAAGTATTTTATTACAGTTGGAAGATTATATACAAAGCATACAGCCAATGTGGTTTTTCATCAAAAAGGTGTACTAGTTCCGAGTTAACTGCTGCTTGGCAGTGGTTCAGAGACTGCCCAGTTGCAGACGCTTGTCTACACCAGCTGCTGAATATTTACCCGCTTCTTATAAGAAGAAGTGTTGGAATATGAGATTTCTGCCTTCTTTAATGTGTCACACATTTCCTGGTATTTGCAAAGTAGCTACTTAACAGCAAGGTTTTCTATGTTAATGGACTAATATTAATCAGTGACCTTATCTATTTCTATAACAGCAATATAAATACGTATATATATATACACACACACACACACACACACACATATATGTGTTTATATGTCTATATAACTCATTGCCATTGAGTCCAACTCATAGCGACCTATAGGACAGAAAGTAGAACTGCCCCATAGAGTTTCCAAGGCTGTCATCTTTACGGAAGCAGATTGCCACATCTTTCTCCTGTGGTGCGGCTGGTGGGTTTGAACCGCCGAACTTTCGGTGAGCAGCCGAGCGCTTAACCACTGTGCCACCAGAGATCATCCCTGGTGGCACAGTGGTTAAGCGCTCGGCTGCTCACCAAAAGGTTCGCATGGATATGTAAGTCCTATATTTTCCTAAAGCAAGGACTGACAGTGGGTTTGCTCCTGATTTTTCCGACTCACACGTGGTCTATTTAGCAGGCTTCATCTCGACCGTTGCTTACTAGCAACAGCAGGTTTGTGGACGCGTAGAAGTTAGTTTCGAGCTGACGATGTCCAAGGGGACGTTCGTGGCTCAGTCATAGGATTCTCCACGTGGAGACCTGGGTTGGACTCCAGACAATTTGCCTCCTGGGCAGCCACCACCCGTCTGTCGGTGGAGACTTGCATGTTGCTGTGATGCTGGACAGGTTTCAGCAGAGCTTCCAGACTAAAAAAGGCCTAGCCATCCACTTCCGAAAATCAGCCAATGAAAACCCTATGGATCATAACTGTTGGATCCGCAGCCAGTCCTGGGGACGGCTCAGGACGGGGCAACGTTTTATTCTGTTGTGGATGGGGTTGCCACGAGCGGGGGCCAACCTGACAACAGCTAGCGACAACCATGCCCTTCTACTTTTTACCTACAGACTCGTTTGGTAGACCAGCTGTCAACCAAGTCTTTTGCTCCTATGAATTCATCATGTAGGCTCTCTATATCTAAAACGCCCATCAGTTTCAAACCCTGATGTGCAAGGACGTCATCAAAAGTTACACTTCTTTGTCAGGGAAAATGGTTTTAAAGCACAGAAGTAATCTGAACTTGCGAAATCAAAGTTAGATTCCAAATAAGTTGCCGCGTTAGCACAGAAATGCAGGAGGGTCCCGTTTAGCTTGGCTGCCCTTTTCTGCTGACAGTTTTTTGACTTCCGGAGCAAAACTGAGTTGTTTTTTTCCTGTGTGAGTTTTTGTCACAACCTGCACGTAACATCAGGCAATCCAGGCACAGTTAGTTCGTCCTTTTCAAGACTCCCGTGGCCTCTTCCAAGACCATCGAAACAGCTTTGGAGAAAGAGCACGTACGCTTGTGTTTCCCTGTGATCCTTGCCTCCATTCTCATCCTTGATGTATTTCCAAATTAGAAGACATTCTTCTTGTCCCCCATTTTGAAAGTATGATATTACAGTAGGTCGGCATTTTAACATCTCTTCTATGGCCAGGGACATAATAGCCATCTTGTAGAAACATATGTAAGGAGACATGTTATCTCCTTCCATTCCTATAAAGTCAAAAATCTCATTCGGTGCTTATGCACATTTTGAGGAAACTGGAAACTGACTAGGATGTTCATTATGAAAGCCTCAATATCCCAGTAAGCAAGCCACACCCCCTCTTAATAATGTTGTATTCAAGGTGTGCAAGACACTTAGTAAGATCTTTTTATATCATATGGTAAGAACTTTATAGACTGAATGGAATTTGCCAAAATTGCATTTGTACCATCTGCTGAATACGCATATAGGTGAGCAAAATCTAGCAGTAATCTTTCATTTTGTGTTTTCTGCAGCCTCATTAAAATCTTCATAGAAATAAAAAAGATTCGAAACTCCATGTTTTCAAACCAAAGCACCAAGAGCTAGGGAGAACATTTTTTTGTTCTGCGATTCAACGTATGACTTGACATATGGGATAGAAAGTGTGATCGTTAGTCAAATCTGACAGTCAACTCCACATAGTAAGAGGCCAACACATCTGTTATCAAAATTCCCTCTTTGTTCACACACAGAACGTTTCAGTTGTACCTCTGATCCGGGAAGTAACTTGACTGTTTCACAGAGCAATCAAGGGAGCAGTAGTGCACGTTCCTTGTGGTTTGCCCAAGCTAATTCAGCAGCTGCTATTTTCAGCTGCACACTGGTATCTTTTTAGGAGGATGGAAAACTTTTGATTGATTTAGAAACACTTGCTTATCTCATCCCAGACTTGTGAGATTCTGTCTCCACATGTGCTTCCAAATCCCCTTCTCCACCACGTCCAATCCCAAATTCTTTCAACCCTGGTGGTGCAGTGGTTAAGAGCTACGGCTGCTAACCAAAAGGTCGGCAGTTTGAATCCACCAGGTGCTCCTTGGAAACCCTGTAGGGCAGTTCTACCCTGTCCTGTAGGGTCGCTATGAGTCAGAATTGACTCGACGGCAATGGGTTATTGTGAAGAATGCTCTGTTTTGGTTATATACCTCCATAATCCAGTTGTATAAGGCCTTTCATCTGGCGGCACAGTGGCTAAGAGCTCAGGCTGCTAATCAAAAGTTTAGCCATTCGAATCCATCAGCCACTCCTTAGAAACCCTATGGGGCAGTTCTACTCTGTCCTATAGGGTCACTATGAGTTGGAATCAACTGGATGGCAATGAGGTTGGTTTGGCTTTTTTAAGTCTCCTTTGGGAATGCCTTGGTCATGGGAGCATTGATATTGTCAGTGTTCTCCTTGTCATTATCTCAACTCCTAAGAAATTAAACTAGCACTATCTTGATACAAAGCACGACAGTTAATCCACAAGCAAAGTCAAAGACGTTGCTCATCACAATTATAACACACTTAGGTTGCACACTTATAGTGTATGGCTTGGAGTGATGAAACAATGGATCACCTGTCACTGTGGACTGCACATCATGGTAGCCAACATCAGCAGTCAGGGAGGATAAAAAAGCAACTGTGACTCTGGAGGGTGGATTGTTGTTGCTGTCAGTTCCCACTGAGTCAGTTTTAACTCCGTGTCTTATCCTTTGGACGCTAATAACAGTGTTGCTTTCAGGCCTATTTTTTGGGCTGCCGAATGGTTTTTATAATATTTTCCCCAACTTTATTTTCCGGCTGCCGAATGGTTTTTATAATTTTTCCCCCAACTTTATTTTCCCACTGCCTAAAACTGGGACTTTTGTGTCCTAAGGAGGGGTTTCCTGTGGTATGGGATTTTCAGGGCTAAAACCAGGTCTGAGACAAAAAAAACAAAAACAAAAAACCAAGCCTGTTGCCATCCAGTGGATTCTGACTCAGATCCGGACAGCTGGTCACCATATCAGTTCAGTGTCGTATAGGAAGTTTCAAAACTGAAACCTCCTACCCGTAGCAGCTTGAATTGTTTAGCCACTGTTTACATCAATTACGACCAGATCTCACTGATGGTGTTGATCTAGGAGGGGAAGGCTTAGGAGAGGTGAAGGACCCTTCCATATGACACAGCTTCACTTTTATAACAAAAGAACACCCCAACTCCCCCAAATTCAACCGCAGTCACCAGGAGGCCTTTCCCAGACAGAAGCAAAAGCACCCCGTCCTCTGAACGCATTAATTACAGCTACCCCATGTCACGCCTACTCTGGCTGAAGGAGACCAAGCAACTTGCAATTGGCTCTCACTCGATTTGTACAGCGTCTTAGAGCTTCTTGAAAGCACGTCATCTAGCCTCCACATTCAAAAGGCAGAGGAGGGATTGGGGAGGATCCCACCAGCCCGCCCGATCTAGTGAAAGAAAATGCTGGGCCTTACAGGAAACAAAACGATCCCAGTAATGAATGCAGAGCTCAGCAACGTCCACACAGCCCGCTGTGGGCGTGGGCGCCTTTGCCCGCCGGCCTTTGTGTGCCTGCTGCGCTCAGCCACTGGCCAGCAGGCTGGAAACTCCAGGGCTGTCCCTGTTTGGGGCCAGAGTCATTGTGTAACCGCGGGCAACCTTCACCCCACTCTGACCTAGTGGTTTAATTTGCAAATTGGGGCGAATACTGATGCAGCGTCACCGAAGGGAGATAGAGATGATGGATGACTTCAGGACCTGCTGAAAATGTGAAGCAGGAAAGAGCGGGAGAGAACAGGACGACGGATTGCTCCGAGGAAACATGCAAATATTTAGAGCACAGCTCCTTGGGTTTGCTTTATCCGGATTGGGGAAGAGGAGTAGCTATTGTTAGTATTCTCTTTTCTAATAGATAGAAGTTGTCAGAAGAATAAAGAACGGAAGTAGAAGTAGGAGCATCAGAAAAGAAGGTGAAGTAGGAGCATCAGAAAAGAAGGTGGTAGACCCCACCCCAAATACTTTCCAGTCCGGGACCCACGGCTCTCAGTTACTCAAAAGAATGTTTCTTCTCGAGAGAGCTCTTTAAACTTGTCTGGAAAAAGCTAGAGTTGGTGCACCCAAGGCTGCAAGTTTCCCTACAATGACCGCTCCCTATTCCTGTCTCAGCCCTGCCAACAACCCGTTTGTTAGTGAGTCTACTTTTATGACCCTAAAATATATGCAAAACCTACTATAAATTTTGAAGCTTTAATCAAGATGGTGAGGTCAGCACTTCAAGTGCAAGTTAAACTACTTCCTTCCCCGTCCAATGTTTCCATTAATCCTACAAGCATTTGAGCATTTAGGACGCAAGTACTTACGACAGACATGGTGGAAGGTCATGAAAAGTATTTCATAGTGTCCGTCCTCAAAGCATTTACACTCAAGTCAAGATAAGACTCAGTCCCCACGGCAAAGAACTGGCACACCTTGGTAAAGTACAGTGTGTCAGCTCCGGGCATGAGAGGAGCGTCGCCAGGAGCAGAGAGATCACTTAGTGTGGATTAGTCGAGGGATGTCAGGGAGCCTGAGGACTGAGGGGATCAGGTGGCTGCAGGAAGAGGAGCGGTCTCTGTCTCAGGCAAGGGAAGAATTGCCGAACTGCAGCCAAGACAACCCTGTGGGGGCCGTTCCCCTCTTGTCGTATGGTGTCCCTGTGAGTCACAATCGACTTTAGGCACCCAGCAACAATATATTTGAGAGTAGGTGTATATGTGAAAGCAGGGAGGTTGGGGCCGTCTTATGGGGAACCTGGATTATCAGGCAAAGCCCTCTGAGTGGGAACCGAGGGCAGCAGGAAGTTACAGAAGTGTCTGATTTAAATGGGAATGCCCTTGTTCAGCAGTCATTAAGCGAAAGGGGCAGTGGTGTGCAGGGTGGCATGCAGAAGGCCTGGAGATGAGATCGCTTACACCAGGGCCTCGCACTGACGCAGGGTGAATGAGGAAGCCTAGTCCAGGGAGGTGCAAGTGGGGAGAGGAAGAAAGGGATCAAGAAGAGCATTTCAAGGAAAATAAACACCCAGCAGTGCCTGATGAATGACCGGGCATGGGGAGTCAAGGAGGAGGAGGAGGAGGAGAAGGAATAAGAGGAGGAGTGAAACCTAATTTCAGACGTTACTGACAGGAGGGGAAACCCATCTCCTGAGTTAGGAGTGGAGCCCTGGTGGTGCAGTGGTTAAGAGCTACAGCTGCTAACCAAAATGTAGGCAGTCCGAACCCACCAGCCGCTCCTTGGAAACCCTATGGGGCAGTTCTACTGTGTCCTATAGGGTCCTATGAGTTGGAATCGACTCGATGGCAACGGGTTTGGTTTTACCCCCCACATGGAGTCCCTGGGTGGCGCAAACGGTTAAGCGCTCGACTACCAGTGGATAGGCTGGCAGTTTGAACCCATCCTGAGGCGCCTCAGAAGGCAGACCTGGCGATCTGCTTCAGAAAGGTCACAGCCTTGAAAACTCTCTGGAGCAGTTTGACTGCACACTCACGTGGGTCTCCATGAGACAGAATCGACTCAACAGCAACCAACAACAACCTCCCACACACTCAACACAACTTAGCAGCGAGAAAGCTGTTTATGTAACTGCACTGAGAACTGCGTTTCCTCTGAAATCTGAAATGCCAGTGTACTCACTCCTCAACCACACCGCTAAATATTCCTTGAGATCCTCTGCCCATCCTACCTCCCCCCGGCAGCCCCAGAATCCCCGATCTTTCACCCTTACCCACTGTTAGGGATTGAACTGTGTTCCCCTAAAAGACATGTTCAAGTCCTAACTCCTGGTACCCATGAACGTGACCTGGTTTGGAAATAGGGTCCTTAAAGATGCTGTCAGTTAAGTTAACATGAGGTCAGACTGGACAGGGTAGGTCCTCGTCCAATATGACTGGTGTCCGTATAAAAAGAGGCAAGGACACAGACACGGGGGAGCAGCCAAGTGAGTGAAGATGGAGGTCGGGAATGGGGTGACGGACGGCCAGGAACAGCAGAGGCTGGGAAGAGGCGAGGGAGGATCTTCCCCAGAGCCTTCAGAGAGAGTACGGTCCTGCTGACACCTGCAGTTTAGACTTCTAGCCTCTAGAATTGTGAGATAAGAAATTTCTGCTGTTTTAAGTCACCCAATTTATGGTACTTTCTTGCCACAGGCCTTGGAAACTAATTCACCCACCTCCTGATCTTGAATAAGTGATCATCCGACACCCTTGCCCACCTCCTCTCCCTGGTTTCTGTCCTTCTCCCTGACGACCCCAGGCCCTGATCGCTCTCGTTCTCTGCTCCTACACCAGCAGGGCTGCAGGAGAAGCCATCACACCAGGCAGCCAGCATCACCACAAATGCAAAGATCTAGCTGTAGGCAGAGGATCAAGGACATGTGACCATCCTTTTTCTTGCCCTGCCCCCTCTCCCTCTCCCAGCCTCCACAGCAGCCACACTAACCCCCCACCCCGTGCCTGCCCCGTCACTCTCAGCTGATGGCTTCACCTCCTGCCTCGTAGAGAATAGAGAAGACATCAGGTACATCCTCAACGTCTCATCCCTAATTTGTGCCTCTTCACAGGGTCCCTGGGCTCACCAACACTCCCCACTCCCTCTTAAAACACACTGCCTGCAGCCCCCTGTGTGCGGAGGGTCAGTGCCTGCAGTGGACATGTCTGCATTCGTACAAACACACTGCCTGCAGCCCCCTGTGTGCGGAGGGTCAGTGCCTGCAGGGGACGTGTCTGCATTCGTACAAACACACTGCCTGCAGCCCCCTGTGTGCGGAGGGTCCGTGCCTGCAGTGGACGTGTCTGCATTCGTACAAACACACTGCCTGCAGCCCCCTGTGTGCGGAGGGTCAGTGCCTGCAGTGGGCATGTCTGCATTCGTACAAACACACTGCCTGTCAGGATCAGGACTAGGGTGAGGAACTCCTTTTAGGCACCAAAAAACACAATAATCAAGATAAATAATATTTCAGTGCAATATTTTTAAAAATAAAAATTAATACAAAAAATCCATGATGAACAAAATATCAAAATTTTAAACAGAGACAGGGTACGCTCATACACTTGCACTGCCATGCCTCACCCTAATCCCTGCCCTGCTGACTGCAACCCATTGGGTGTGGAATGTGTCTAATGAGAGGGCACTCTTGACTCTGCATTCAGATATTCATAACTGAAGCAAACCTATCCCAAACAAAGATTTACCCTTACTATATGTAATATGGAGCCCTGGTGGCACAGTGCTTAAGCATTCAGCTGCCAACCAAAAGGTCAGCAGTTTGAATCCACCAGCCACTCCTTGGAAACCTTATGGGGCAGTTCTACTCTGTCCTATAGGGTAGCTATGAATCAGAATCAACTCGACAGCAATGGGTTTGGTTTTTTGGTTTTGGTTTATGTAACATAACTGAATCAGTAAGCAACATCATGATAAAGGAGAAAATATTGAAGTTGTCAAGGATTTCATTTAGCTTGGATCCACTATCAACAACCACAGAAGCAGCAGTCAAGAAATCAAATGACATATTGTATTGGGCAAGTCTGCTGCAAAAGACCTCTTTAAAGTGTTATAAAGCAAAAATGTCACCTTGAAGACTAAGGTACGCCTGACTCAAGCCATGATATTTTCCACTTCATATGCATGTGAAAAGTAGACAATGAATAAGGAAGACCAAAGAAGAATTGACACGTTTGAATTACGGTATTGGCAAAGAATATTGAATATACCGGGGACTTCCAGAAGAACAAGCAAATCTGTCTTGGAAGAAGGACAGCCAGAATGCTCCCTAGAAGCAAGGATGGTGAAACTTTGTCTCATGTACTTTGGACATGTTATTAGGAGGGACCAGTCCCTGGAAAAGGACATCATGCTTGGTAAAGTCGGCGAAAAAGTGGAAGACCCTCAACAAGCTGGATTGACACAGTGGCTGCAACAATGGCTCAAGCATAGCAACAATTGTGAGGATGGTGCAGGACCAGGCAGTGTTTCGTTCTGCTGTACATAGGATCATTATGAGTCGGAACCGTCTTGACAGCACCTAACAACAACATATATAATGTAATAACAGAAAAAACTCCAGTTGCCATTGATTCGATTCTGACTCATGGCAACCCTGTGTGTGTCAGAGTAGAACTGTGCTCCATAGGGTTTTCAATGGCTGATTTTTCACAAGTAGATCACCAGGCCTTTCTTTGGAAGCTCCTCTGGGTGGACTCGAACTTCCAACATTTTGGTTAGCAGCTGAGAGTAGTAGCCATTTGCATCACCCAGACACTCTATGTAGTATGACATGTATTTTCTTTTTTAAAAAATTCTGGTGGCAACCCAAGAAATGGATTCCAAAAATCAATGAATGGAGACCTGCAATTTGAAAGAAATGCCACTAGAGGGATCTGAAGTTCTACTTAGTGCTCATCTCTTCTTTTGATCACTGCCAGAACAAGAACATGCCCCAGAGTTCCACGTAAGTAGGTAATATAATCCAAAAAGAAGACTAGTGGACTAGAATTAGGACATATTGTATGACTATCACAAGAAAACTAAGTCATTTAGCCATTCCATTCTGACTCCCGTTTCCTCCTTGATGGGGAGATAAAGTGTACCTGCCCCTTTGATTTGTCCTATATTTCCTCTATGGAATTACACTCAAATGGTACATAGGTCTCTTATGCTTGTCTGAATAGTTTCATGTGGACTACAAAATGGGATTAGTGTTCTAATTTTAAAAAAATCACTCTAATATTTAAAATACTCCATGAATCATATCAGAATTAAAGATGACAGGGGCAGGTTTACAAGTCATGAACATAAACTAATGGAAATACTCTAGAAGTAAGATACAAAGTCTTACTACTTTGTACCTTTTACATTTAAACTTTCAGGCCCCATGATAAAGACAATTCATGGCTCTTGTCCAGAGATCACAAAGAAAAGAAAGATAAAATTACCTGTAAATTCTTTGTTACATCAATTTCTACATTCTAAGTGCTTTTTCTCTAGCTTGTTCTGGTCATCTAATCCCTGTTAAACAGATTTGCTACTCCTAAAACCAGTCCCAGGAGCCAAATTAGCATGTTAAAAGAAATCAGAAATCTCCCAGAATTTACTGGAAAGCCTGTAATTTCAACTTCATAGATTTTTCTCAGTAAATTCCATGGTAGTAACTGGTGCTGAGAAGCATAAGCAGTTGCTGTGTAATACTAATTGCGTATCCTCTCCACCTGAGAAGGAAGGGCTCGAACTGAGGTTTGAATTCATCACCCACATTCTAAGTGTGGAACATTGTGCATTCTCTCAGTTTTTATGTAATTTATTAGTTCAAGTTGGAGTGCTCCAAACTTGTTTGAAGAAGACAAAATTTTACTCAATAGCTGTGTTCAGATGTTATCATGGCTCCGACTTTAGCTATAAATCTAGCTCAAGCCCCTGGTGAAGAATAGGGGCTATCTGGAGTTGTTACCCCTTGTCTTAGTCACCTAGGGCTGCTATAACAGAAACACCACAAGTGGATGGCTTTAACAAAGAGAAATCTTTTCTGTCACAGTCTAGGAGGCTAGAGGTTCAGATTCAGGGCACCAGCTCCAGGGGAAGGCTTTCTCTCTCCGTCAGCTCTGGGGCAAGGTCCTTGCCATCAATCTTCCCCTGGTCTAGGAGCTCTCAGCTCAGGGACCCCAGGTCCAAAGGATGCCCTCCCCTCCTGGTTCTTCATTCTTGGTGGTAGAAGCCCCCCCTCCCCGCTGCCCCCCAACTTCCTGCTAGCTTCTCTCTTTTATATCTCAAAAGAGATTGACTAAAAATACAACCTAATCTTATAGATTGAGTCCCACGTCATTAACATAACTGCCTCTAATCCTGCCTTATTAACATCATAGAGACAGGATTTACAACACACAGGAAAATCACTCCAGATGACAAAATGGTGGACAATCACACAATACTGGGAATCATGGCCTAGCCAAGTTGACACATAGTTTTGGGGGAAACAATTCAATCCATAACACCACTCCACAAATAACACATTTATACAGAGTTAGTACTTGAGTTAGCGTTAGTCCAAAGACTTCAAACTCAAATTCTGCAAGGGTGTGGGGCAGAAGGGAAAGCTAGGTTATGTTACCATCTCTCACTGTTGGCAACCTGAGACCCATGGTTTAAATCCAGCAACAAAATCCTCATCTACACAAACTACGTTTTATGTTTCTTCATAAGGTAAACATGGTATAAGTTTCTGTTCACTGGCATGGAAAAATAAAGACAGGGAAATACAAAATGAAAAGACAGGTAAAGGTAGACCTTGAGTCTTCACTAGGGAAAATGGTGGCATGGGATTCTAGCATACTGTTATATTTTAAAGAAGCAATAAAGTCATGAAAAATTACCAGCAACTAATAATGCGGAATGTGAAGCAAATAAAACAGCTGAGACATAAAGCAGCTCTGGAAGAGGCTGCGTAGGTCCTGCTCACGATTATTACTCCCCATCGCTAACCCCCACACTGTCTCATGATCTTGTTTTCCGCTCCCATTCCAGTCTCTACAAAAGGTTTAAGATAAACCAGTGTTCTTCCTCGAAGTGGGGAAAACAAGCGATAATGATTTAGGAATGAAAAAACGAACAAAGCACCCGTCTTGTGACAAGAAAACCAGGATGTTGCCAGATAACCCCCAAGAATATCAGTAAAAGATTAACTCATCTGGGACGTGACCACCTCAAGGGGGAACTAACACAAACTTCTAAGACCCATAATCCTGTCCCAGTAAAAGCCTTCGGCCACTCTCCAGTGAGGGACAAGGTTTTTGGAGACATCTATTCCCCTCTGTCTCCTATATATCGATGTGTAATAAACCTCTTGCTGCTCACTTCACCCCTGCCTCAGAATTGGCTATTGCGGCAGGGGGCTGCAATCAGCGTTAGTGCGGTAACAGCTCTAGTTAAGCATCGGCTTTTCTAAATTGCTTCTCTGTCTTCATCTTGCAACACCGAAGGCCTTGTTGACAGGGTTGCCTGCTGTTCTAAATACAATTCTAGCTAATTTTTTTCTTGCCCATGTAGGTAACGGGCAAGTTACTTATTCCGTGTGTTTACTACACACCAGCTATTGTTTATTTTACACTACACACCAGCCTCACGACAACCCTCTGAAGGAGAAAGGATCACCCCGTTTCACAGAAGGGGCACCGAGGCACCAAGTTACCAGGTTGACCACGTCACCTCCGTAAATTCCAAATCCCGTGGCAGCTCAGAAGCAGCTGATGAGTTCTAGGTCCGGGCCTGAGCTCCTCACCTCCCTGTCTCCCTGGGCACTGGTACAGCTCTTCCTGGAGTTCCCATCGGGATAGGAGGGCAGGGAGGGGGTGGGGCAGGGCCAAGAGAAGCAACCCAGGAAGGCAGTGAATTTGCTTCACCGTCTGGAGTCTGGCGGGCATTTATGTTTTGCTACCATCTGCATTTTGTTAGAGCTTGTTATTCATTTCCTAACCCTCAGTCTCGGCTTTTCCAAATAGCACTTGTCTTAGTCGTCTATTACTGCTATAACAGAAATACCACAAGTGGATGGCTTTAACCAGTTCACAGTCCAGTAGGCTACAAGTCCAAATTCAGGGCGTCAGCTCCAGGAGAAGGCTTTCTGTCTCTGTCGGCTCTGGAGGAAAGTCCTTGTGATGCATCTGTCTTCCCTTGGTCTGGGAGGATCTCAGTGTAGGAACCTCAGGTCCAAAGGACGCGCTCCACTCCCAGCACCGCTTTCTTGATGGTATGAGATTCCCATGTCTCTCTGCTCACTTCTCTCTTTTATATCTCAAAAGAGATTGGCTTAAGACACTATCTAATCTTGTAGACCTCATCAGTATAACTGCTGCTAATCCATCTTATTACATCATAGTGATAGAGTTTAGAACACATAAGGAACTCACATCAGATTACAAAATGGTACACAATCTTACAATACTGGGAATCATGACCCAGTCAAGTTGACAGATATTTTGGGGGACACAATTCAATTCATGACGGCACTGCTTCACTAAGTAGGGGCTAAAACTACCCTGCTTTGGCATCGACTTTCCCCCAGAAAGAAAATCGGGGGACCTGGGGAAGAGGATCCGCAGTGGCCAGTGTTGCTGTCAGGTATGAGACGAGAGCGAGAAAGAGAGAGGGCGACTGAGGGGGACAAGCAGAGGAGAGGAGGATAAAATGGTCATCAGAGAGTATGTCTTCAGGGAAAATGTATCTAGACTCGTCTATTTGCTGACATATAAGGACAAGATAAACACTCTCCCCCCGGAAAAGCTGCCCTTCAGTTATTGGAAAGGTAAATGAAAATTTCTAAAACGTGTGATTGCTTTCTGTTAGCACTGCAGCATGTGCTCTCAATCCTCCAATCCTCGCCGTAGGTCCCACACAGGGGCGTGGCCAACCCTCCAATCCTCGCCGTAGGTCCCACACAGGGACGTGGCCAACCCTCCAATCCTCGCCGTAGGTCCCACACAGGGGCGTGGCCAACCCTCCAATCCTCGCCGTAGGTCCCACGCAGGGGCGTGGCCAACCCTCCAATCCTCGCCGTAGGTCCCACACAGGGGCGTGGCGCAGGACCCAGGATTATTTGCTCCCAGTGCAAAACACAGAGTAGACTGCCTCAGTGTGTAAAGTGGTATTTGCATATCAAACCACAGAGATACTAATTTACATTTTTCAATTTGTTACAAAGCCATTGGCATTAATCCATACACAAGCCAATTCCTCGTGAGTAGAGAACAAATCACAGCTGCTGCTTTCCTCTGCTGAATCCGACGATAAATCCCGAGCAGAAGCGGACATTATATCTCATGCTGTGCACATGTGCAAACGTGCATCCAAGTTTAGATTCCCTTCAGGTTCAAGCTGAGCAATACCCAGGCAGGTCCCGAAGTCAGACTTGCCCTCAAAAAACACATAGGACCGTAAAACCAAACCAGACCTGCTGCCGTCAATTCCGACTCACAGTGACCCCATGTGTTACTGAGTAGAACTGCTCCATAGGGCTTTCTTGGCTGTAATCTTTACGGAAGCAGATCACCAGGCACTTCTTCTGTGGAGTTGCTGGGTGGGTTTGAACTGCCGCCCTTTAGGTTAGCAGCAGATTGCAAACCGCTTGTGCCACCCAGACTCCTCACATAGGACCATGCCCCCCATAGGACCATATTAACCCCCTAAAATACTAACTTTTAGATACTCACGCACACAAACAAAATAAAAACTCCACACAATCTTACACATAGATAAATGCACCAGATAACCAAAACAATGCGAAGTAATCTGGAGATGGGTGAGTGGATGCAGGACTTCTGGCAGGAGAAGGGGAGACGGTGTGTGAGAAGTGGTGGGGACTGGCAGGGTAGCCCAGGTGCCTGTCCTGGTGCCCCCACTCCACCTAGGGAAGGGTGCAGGGGTCTGGGAAGCCCCTTTGCCTTCCAGGGAGGATTTTCTACAACAGGCCAGCTCCCCAAGATGCCCTAGAAAGAGAGAGAAAGAGGTTAGGATCGACAACATGTATTTTGGGGGGACACAATTCAATCCATAACATAGGGTTTCCCTTACTGTTGCTGACCCTCTACTTTACCTAACATGATGTCCTTCTCTAGTGATTGGTCTCTCCTGGTGGCACATACATGGTTCAAATCCCACTCAAACCAATTCCAAAAGGCAATTAAAAGGGGATTTATACTGAATATTTTTCAAAGTAATTGGACCATTGGTTGAGGCTTAGAAATATGCGGCCATGGTGGCACAGTGGTTAAGTGTTTGGTTGCTAACCAAAACATCAGCAGATCAAATCTACCAGACACTCCCTGGAAACCTTATGAGACAGTTCTACTCTGTCCTATAGGGTCGCTGTCATAGATTGAACTGTGTCCCCCCAAAATATGTGTCAACTTGGTTAGGCCATGATTCCCAGTATTGTGTGGTTGTCCTCCATTTTTGTGATTGTAATTTTCCTACATGTTGCAAATCCTAATCTCTGCCTGTGGTTAATTAGGCAAGATTAGATTATGTTATAGAGGATTAGGGTGGGATTGTAACACCCTTACTAAGGTCATATCCCTGATCCAATATAAAGGGAGTTTCCCTGCAGTGTGGCCTGTACCACCTTTTATCTTATAAGAGATAAAAGGAAAGGGAAGCAAGCAGAATCGGGGGACCTCATACCACCAAGAAACAAGAGCCAGGAGAGTAGCTTGTCCAGGGGAAGATTGATGAGAAGGACCTTCCTCCAGAGCTCACAGAGAGAGAAAGCCTTCCCCTGGAGCTGGCACCCTGAATTTGGACTTACAGCCTCCAAGAGTGTGAGAGAATAAATTTCTCTTTGTTAAAGCCATCCACTTGTGGTATTTCTGTTATAGCAGCACTAGATGACTAAGATAGTAGGAGAACAGATTACCTGGTGGATGGACAAAGATGCAAACAAAGGGACAGAAGGCAGCAGTCGCCCCTGAACATCCTTGGCTCTGAATATTCAGCAGTCATGCTTTCTACCCTAAAGAATTTTCACACTAGGTCTGCTTTTTTTCTACGTCCCCTGGAGTGAAAGCACACTTGTCATCCAGAATGATTTTCTTGACTGAGGATTATTTAGTTACTTGGATACTTCCGCTGGGATTACTGCCAGTACCATTCTTCCTTGTATATTGCAGCAACAACGGCTTTTCCAAGAATTTCGGTCAGCGGCATTCCAGAAGTCTCCGTGGTGTTCCGGAACGCTTGCACCCAGTGTCTTGCTGTGTTTGGATTGCGGATGTGCTGTGCCCCCGGACGCTGAGATTCATGCCAGATCCTTGAGTCCTAGGCACAAACGGAAGAGGGCGTGGCCTGCTCACCTGTGTCCTTGCTGGGCAGGCACGGTCACTTCTGGAGCAGTGCTGCAGGGCCAAAAACTGCCCCCTTGCTGCATCCGTTTCCCTAATGGTCTCTGGTCCTGGAACTAGCAGACCCAGACTTGACCTCTTAGCCAGCAATTTGACCTTCGTTAAGTCACTTAACTAGTCTAAACCCTAACTTCAGTGGTATGCTGACAACATGGGTAGGAAGATCTAATCTGTAGTATTTGCTGATTCTTGTGCTCGGCTGCTCACCGAAAGGCTGGTGGTTTGAGTCCACCCATAGGTGCCTTGGAAGAAAGACCTGCCTATCTACTTCCCCAAAAATCAGCCATTGAAAACCCTACGGAGCAGAGTTCTACCGTGACACACATGGGGTCGCCATGAGTTGGAATCGACTCAAGGGCATCAGGTTTGGGTGGTTGGTGTTTTGTAGAGTAGACACCCTTCCATGGCCGATTTCAAGCTAGCAAAGTGAAGTCATTTAACGGGGAGTTGAGAAGAAATGTGTACCCTCCACTCCCCTGAGCGACCCCAGCGCACTGCTGCTCCGTCCTCAGTGAGACATTCTTGCTTCCAGAACTGTTGCTTCTTAGGTCACCTGATTGCTCATTCTTTCCACGCGGATAAGCTGAGAGTCCAGGTGCAAGGCATGAGCTAAGTACTGAGGATGAAGAATGTTTTGTGACTCAAAATAATGCACATTAACAAGCAAAAAAAAAACCTTTTTAATCCTTAAAATGTTATACAAACGCAAAGATCGTTAACTGGAATTTGGGTTAATGAGAATGGGTTCACAAAGGACTTCAGGTCCTCTGTCAAAAAGGCCTATATATACAAAGACCTATTTGTCATTATGTAGTAGAATGTGATATTAAAGAACATATGTCTAGACAAACTTTAATAATAACCTCTTTATGTAACATCCACTTCTAAGCACTTGAGGTAGTTCATTATGTACAAAAAAAATCAGGATAATAAGTCAAAACCTACTTCTCACAAAGGTGGAAACTGAGATACAAAGAGGAGAGGGAACAGATGTCAACCAGTAACTGAGCCAAACTCTGACCCGTTAGTCCCCCAGGAACCAGGACAGGATTTAGATTCATCAGCTCTTTAATTAATGCTTAAAATATCATTGGTTTCAGCATGGTCATTGTGTGACTCTGTGGGCTTCATGTTGTTACCATAGATGAAGTCATGTACGGTCCTGAGAATTGATTGTGTAATTAGAGCAGATTAACCAGTAAGCACTGTATGACCCGGTTTGCACTGAGCAAAGTACACACAGGCTTAATCGTGTTTACTTGCTAATCTGTCGTGAGCAATTTCACAGGGTGTCACAACATCTTTTATGTGGTGGGGGACAGGTGACATTGTCACTGCAGATTGGTGGGAAAGCACAATTGGGCCCATGTGTACCTTGTTGATTGGGTAATCCAGCCCCGGACTAACTATGGAACACATTACCCAAACAGAAGAAGGATGGAAAACTAAGAACACGTTCCCTAAGTCTGAACTCCAGGACCTTATTCTGTGTTTCATGAACCAGGCTCCTGGACAGTCATCCATCCTGCTGGCCACTACCAAACCCATCTCCCCAGACCCATCTCCCCAGACCCATCTCCCCAAGCCCATCTCCCCAGACCCATCTCCCCAAGCCCATCTCCCCAAGCCCA
>NW_004444028.1:7396186-7452435 GCF_000243295.1 Trichechus manatus latirostris | reverse complement strand
CCCATCTCCCCAAGCCCATCTCCCCAGACCCATCTTCCCAAGCCCATCGCCCCAGACCCATCTTCCCAAGCCCGTTTCCCCAAACCCTTCACCGGCATCCTGTGGAGCGTCCACACTCCACCCGCGGTGACCACCACCTTCTGGGTCCAGCTCCCCTCTGCTTCCCAGGCTCCTCATCCAAACCCTGCTCTGATGCCTGGTTCCCTCAGGGCCCCACGTTTAGCCATGACACCAAGCCTCTGCTCATGTTTCCTTCTCCCTGGAACGTCCTCCTGTCTTCCTAGCCAGACCATGCTCCTCTCCAGAACCAAAAAAACCCAAACCTGTTGCATCAATTCTGACTCATAGCGACCCTATAGGACAGAGTACAACTGCCCCCTAGGGCTTCCAAGGAGCGGCTGATGGATTTGAACTGTCGACCTTTTGGTTAGCAGCCATATGAATTAACCACCGTGCCACCAGGGCTCTGGTTAGAGGGGTTTAATAATGTTGCAAGGATTGCCCTGAGCCCTGCATTGCACAGTAAAACTAGCTACCGTCCCTGCTGTGTCTGTGGTCGGAGGGTTAATAGGGAAGGAGCGGGGACAGAGCAGGTAAGTCTCTGAGAGGAAGTGAGTTTTAAGCCTGGGTAAGAAGGAAGATGCCTTTCGTGATGGTGTTAAATAAACTCAGGTGAGAGTCCCGTGGTCTCTTACCAGGAACTGAAGCACGTTTATTATGAGTGAGAAGGTGCGAGCGAGGAGGTTGGAGTCCAACGGCACATGAGCTGTGTCATTCATCAGCCCCGTCACTTAAATCTCTGAAAGCAAAAACGCTCATACCCAGTGCTTCGGCAGAGATCACCAAAATACACACCTTTGTCGGTATCAGGCTATAAAGAAGGGGTCAGCAAACTTTTGTATAAAGATCCAGTTAGTAAATCTTATGGGTTTTGCGGGCCATCTGGTCTCACTGGCAATTACTCAACCCCGCCATTGTAGTGTGAAAATGGCTACAGACAACACATAAACGAAGGTCAGTAGCTGTGTTCCAATAAAACTTTATTTATGGACATGGAAGTTTGAATTTCACATTATTTTCATGTGTCACTAAACAGCATTCTTTGGATTTTTTTCAACCACTGAATAATGTAAATACCATTCTTAGCTCACAGGACGTACAAACCACACACGTGTGGTCCACAGGCTGTGTCTGCTGACCCCTGCTGTAGAAAAGAGACAGAGGAGGGGCTTTGTGGGTAGCTGCAAACAGCAACCTTTTCTGAGCTGTAAACCAACGTGTCAAAAGGAGAGAAAGGGAGGGAGGGAGAGAGAGAGAGAAAGAGAGAAGCAAAGGAGAGAAAAGAAGCTTAGAGAAAGAAATAATGGGAAATCCCTACTGCATGGGGCTCCGTTGGCCTTTGTAAGAACTGCGGCTTTAGTGCAAGGGTGAGCGGTTGGAGTGTTGCTGTGCTTTGTTTTTTTTTTTTTTTTTTTATTTACTGAATTTTGTTGTTGTTGCTGAGAATAGACACGGCAATTTAACAATTCCTACACGTACAATTCAGTGACCTTGATCACACTCTTCAAGTCTTGCAACGATTCTCACCCTCCTTTTCCAATATTAGAGGGATTTGGGCAGAGAAATGACGTGACGTGATCTGACTTATGTTTTTTAAAGAATCAAAACTAATCAGTTTTGCAATGTTGTGTTGTTGTTAGGTGCCCTCCAGTCGGTTCCGACTCATAGCGACCCCCATGTGCAACAGAAGGAAACGCTGCCTGGTCCTGCGCCGTCCTCACGACCATTGCTAGGCTTGAGCCTTGTTGCAGCCACGGTGTCAGTCCATCTTGTCGAGGATCTTCCTCTCTTTTGCTGACCCTCTACTTTACCAAGCATGATGTCCTTCTCCAGGGACTGGTCCCTTCTGATAACATGTCCAAAGTATGTGAGACGTAGTCTCGCCATCCTTGCTTCTAAGGAGCATTCTGGCTGTACTTCTTCCAAGACAGATTTGTTCATTGTTTTTTTTTTTTTTTTAGTTTTGTAATAGGGAGTAGTTAATGCATTCATAAGTAAGATACCTAGGGGAAAATTCCCGTGATATTTCATTTTTCCCCTGTTGTGCAGCTTAGCTAAATCACAGGGTGGAAAACACTTTTAGAGACCATCTTTCTAGATCTCAGCCAGAATGAAGCAGATTTCTCTCTACAGATCAAAAGGACTTTCTCTGTTGAATCCAATGCATAATAGAACTGAATTTGGATTCCATTTAGCTCCTGATTGGTCAGGAACAAGCTCCAACATTTGAATAATCATGCTGAAAAAACTGTTTTTCCTTTCTGAGGCTAGTTTGTGTAATTCAGGGATGGAAGTACTTCTATCACAAGTTCTAGACAGGCTAGGACATGGCTTACATTTCTTCTCCAGTCCTCACTTCCCTCAGCAGCACTTTGGCTGTAGAGATCCTTCCCCGCCACTAAGAACAACCCCTGTTGCCTTCGAGTCAATTCCGACTCACAGCGACCCTGTAGGACAGAGTAGAACTGCCCCAGAGTGTTCCCAAGGGGCGGCTGGTGGATTTGAACTGCGGACCTTTTGGTTAGCAGCTGAGCTCTTAATCACTATGATAGGGCTGAGGAAATAGTCTTAATCACTCAGTGGAATTGCCTGCGGATCTTCCCACCCTCATGAGGGGTAAATGAGGATGAAATCATGGGAAAGATACCTAGCACTGAGCCAGCATCCCGCAAATGCTGAGTAAATGGCCATAGACCTGAACTGTAATGAGGGGGAGGATGTGCAAATGGAGAGGCACCTCGAAAGAAAGGCCTGGAGGTGTACTTCCAACAAATCAGCCACTGAAAGCTTTGTGGAGCCCAGTTCCACTCTTGAAACACACAGGGTTGCTGTGAGTCAGAATCCACTGGATGGCAACTGGTTTTTTCTTTTTTTTTTTTTTAAGATCTGAATTATCTGGGATACCTAATCAGGCTAGAGGAGCCCTGATGGCATAGTGGTTAAAGGGCTCAGCTGCCAACCAAAAGGCTGACGTTTCAAACCTACCAGCCACTCCGTGAGAGAAAGATGTGGCAGTCTGCTTCCATAAAGATTACAGCCAAGGAAACCCTATGAGGCAGTTCTCCTCTGTCCTATAGGGTGGCTGTGAGTTGGAATTGACCCAATAGCAGTGGGTTTTTAATCAGGCTGGAAGATAAGGGCCTCTCTGCTTCTACCGTAATCACTGGCTCCTCCGTCCCACCGTTTCTGCTTTTTATTTCTGACCAGGCTTTGTGCTGATTCATTTATCCAGATGTTTCCTGCTGCTTTTTTGCAAAAGTATAAGTCCACAATGCGGTCATGTTAGCTGTCACTGCCAGGAATGAGAACCTGGGCACCCAGAGAGGTCTCTTTCTGACGGCTGGCTTCACTAAATCACTCAGTCACGTTAGCTGTCACTGCCAGGAATGAGAACCTGGGCACCCAGAGAGGTCTCTTTCTGAAGGCTGGCTTCACTAAATCACTCAGTTGGATTCTTTGTCTGGTCGATGTGGTCACATTCTAAATTCTTCTATCAGGCTCCTAGCTACAAAATCTCATGTGACAAAATGATCTCACTTTTCAGCGAGAAGTGGAATGGAAGTGACACCTTAGACCATCCCCGTGAGGAGTCAGTGAGATGAAGGTCTTAGCACAGCTCCTGGCTCAAGGTGGGCTCTCACTCTGCCAACTAGCACATCACCTGTGTGATCCTCCAGGTGAGAGAGAACACCTGGGCTTCACGCCTTCAGACAGGGAAATGGCACACCTCCACTTATGAGCTACAAAGGGCCCTGAAAAGGTTGTGTATGATTTGTTTACCTGTCTTTTTTAAAGGGAAGAGAAAAATTTAGAGGGAATACAAACTAACAAACAAAAGAAAACAAACGCTCTGGTTTCCCGTTTTTAAGCTCGTGTAGGAAAACCTGCCTCTGAACTAGCGGGATGTACAGTGGACCCTTTGCGCCATCTTGTGGACATAAGGGGAAAAGCCACACTCAGCGCAAAACAATTGATCCCGTCATGATTTTGTTTTCAAAGTCTGTAATTTACAGGAAAAGTGTTTTCTCGTCAGAATAATTTAGATTCTCTATTAGTTGCCCCTGTTAAGAGATTGCCTTCAATTAATTAAAACAAAACAACACTAAACTCGACACAAAATGTCCCAGATCATTTAGCACGAGCTGCGAAGGTGCTGGGGGCGGAATGCCGCCCAGTTCTTACGGGCGTGAACTTTCAGGGCCCACCTACCCACCCGACTTGTCCTCTGCCGGCACTCTGTGCGTTTACTCTGGCACATGGCCTGGGGGTGCCCCAGAGACGCCTTTTCCAAGAATGCAACCGTCCCTTGCAGGCAAGATGAACGCTGGTTGGGGGCTGTGCTCTGGGTTGGTTTTTTCTGCGTGGGTTTTGATTCTGCTTTTTAGGTTAAGGCTGTTCATTATTAAGGCTCCCCCGTTCCAGGTATTTGTGAGCAGGAAGACAAAGCAGCCACATCGCCCCCAAACGTGAGTCATAACAGCACCCCTGGGGTGCCCACAGCTGTTCTGAGACCTGTCGTTAGTACTGCTGTAATTACCATGGATGATAATCATAGCACCTGCTCTTTATTGAATTCCTACGATGGGCCATACCCATACCATACCCATTGCCATCGAGTTGATTCCGACTCATAGCGAGCCTATAGGACAGAGGAGAACTGCCCCAGAGGGTTTCCAAGGAGCGCCTGGTGGATTTGAACTGCCGACCCTTTGGTTGGCAGCCGTTAACCATGAGGGGCCAAGCACTTTAAAAACATTTTTGCTAATCATCACACCAACCCTGCACAATAGATATCATCGTCCTTATCACACAAAGTAGATACTGATGCTCATACAAAGTAGATACCGTTATCCGCATCACAGAGACTAGGGGACTGAGGCCCAGAGAGGTTAGATGACTTACCCGAGGTCACACAGCCCTGAGTGGCAGTTGGAATGGCACTCAGGTCTGACTGACTCCAGAGCCCCTGCTCTGTCCACCAGGCAGCAGGCCCCTTGTTTACTCCCTCACAGGCCTTGGACCCACCAGGCTCTGGGCCTGCTCTGAGTCAGCTCGGTGCTGCCACCTCCTCAGTACCAACGAGGGGGCAGGCCCCAGGGCCAGCGAATCCAGCCAGAAGGGATTAAATTGGGAGATAGAGCAAAAGGCAGCCCAGGGCCAGGAAGCGGAGAGGGGACATTGTCCAGGAGTCAGGAGACCCAGGTCCCGGCCCGACCTTGCTCCTGACCCACCGTGGGGCCTGGAGCAAGTGCCCGCTGTGCCCAGAGCCTGGTGGTGATAATTGCCACTGGCTGGCTGGCCACTGAGCCACACTGTCCTCGCTGGCAAAGCGAGAGGCTCGGACTGAGGGACATTCTCTAAGGTTCGTCAGTTCTCACAGTTCTGGGCTTCTCCCAGGCACCAGGGGTGTGCAGGGTCACCAAGGTGCTCTCTGTGCAGCAAGGAGCCCAGGGCACCCTGGGGACGCGGTGAGGACGTGACGGCCTGTGTCAGAAAGGCTCTGCCCTGAGGGGCCTCCTCATGAGGGAACGGGGTCGATCCCCCCCCCCATAGCACCTCTCCTCCTTTGTCCTCTGGCTCCCCTTTACCTCCCCTCATCCTTCCACTGTCCCCCACCTTCCTTCCTCTCCTCTTCCTTGTTCCACTCCTGCACGTTTCAAACTTCATTAGCGAGGAGTACAATCAACAGTAGCTTGTATACCCGTGTCTACCTTACCCATCCCCCGCTGCCTGATCCCCTAAGCCAACCACTGTCTTCAACTTTGAATTCTTCCTCTGTTAGAGATTCTGGAACTGCATTTTAAAATGATAGGCTGGAACGGAAAGGAATGGAATACAATAGATTTGAGGATGTCTCGCATACTATTAAACTCTTTACAATAAAGGTAAATATTGTTCCACGGAGCTTTTGTTTTGATTTTATAAACGTATTTATGTGTGCGCTGTGTCGGGATGTGAAGCTTGCCTCTCCCTGCGGGAACATCCTGCTCTGGACCTACCTGGTGCCCCAGCATCACCAGCCCAGCCTGTGGCACTGCGAGCTGAGGAGGCCATGGTGCCAGCTGGGTGCCGACTCTCCAAGGTTGACTCTCGGTCTTTCTCTGTCACAAGCCACGAAGACCGTGAGGCAGAGTCTAGATGGTGCTTGGAGGATCGTTCTTCTTCCCGAGCTCCGGCCAGTCCTTCCCTGGAGGCAGACAATGGCCTAGATGATCCCTAAAATCATTCAATCAACTGTCACCAAGCAGTTGAGAGCCCCCTGTGCTCAGCCCTGTGCCAGGCGCTGAAGCCCCCTGCTTCTCTGGAGACGCCCAGCGCGTGGTCCCCATTTCTAGCCCCAAGGACTTCATTCATTAGAAATGAGTCACTAAGTCCAGCTCTACTCACAGAGAGTGGAATTAGACTCAGCCTTTGTAAGGGAAGTGCGTGTACGTGCTTCAGAACCCTGACACCTCATACCCTGGGACTTGGCATCAGGACCAGGACTAGGGCAAGGCCAGCAAGGTGCCCAGGTCACAGAGGTCAAGGAGGTGCTCTCAGGCTCATGGGTGCAGGCTCAGTACATAGTCAGCATGCTACCTTATCAGGTTTCCAGAGCAACAGAGCGAGAAAATTAACTGAAGACTGAATTGTCACGTAGAAGGAAAAGGTCTCTCTTCATCCAAAGGTAAACTGCTAAGAGAATGAACAAGCAAGCCACAGACGAGGAGAATGTATTTTCTGAAAATACAAAACATCGTGGTAAGAAATTAAAGAAGACCTAAATAAATATGGGAATACACTGTGTACATGGATCAGAAAACTCAGTGCTGTTCAGATAGTAATTCTTCCAAAACTGGTTTATAGATTCAAGGCAATCCCAATCAAAATTGGGTTTATAGATTCAAGCCAATCCCAATCAAAATTGGGTTTATAGATTCAAGGCAATCCCAATCAAAATCCCAGCAGGCTTTTTTGTAGAAATTAACAAGCTGATTCTGAAATTCATATGGAGACGCAAAAGTCGTAGCAAAGCAAGAACAAAGTTGGAGGACTTACACTACCTGAATTCGAGACTTATTTATAAAGCTATAATAATCGAGACAGTGTGTTATTGACATCAGAATATACAAACACCCTGCTGACTCAGAACTGAAGCCACTCCCGAAGTTCGCCTTTCAGCCAAAGATTCGACAGGTCTATAAAACAAACAATAACACACGTGAGGAGCGTGCTTCTTCTCAGTTCAATCAAGTCTACGAGACCAAATGGGCAACACCTGCCCAAAGCAAAGACGAGCAGGCAGGAAGGAACAGGAAAACCGGACGAAGGGACATGGGGAACCCAGGGTGGAAAGGGAAAGGGGAGAGTGCTGACACATTGTGGGGACTGCAACCAATTGTCACAAAACAATTTGTGTATACATTTTTGAATGAAAAACTAATTTGTGCTGTCAACTTTCACCTAAAACGCAATTAAAAAATACCGACACATGCTATAGCATGGATGAACCTTGAAAACATGCCACGAAGTGAAAAAAGCCAGTCACGAAAGACCACGTGACGTATCATTTCATTTCATTCATACGAACCGTCCAAAGTAGACAAGTCTACAGAGACAGCAAACAGATGAAGGCCCGTCTCAGCTGCGGGTAGAAACGGAGAGTGATTACAAGTGGGGCTGAGGTTTCCTCTGGGGGGGATGGAAATGTTCTCAAATTAGATTTTGGTCATGGCTTCACAGTCATGCCAATATGCAAAAACAAAACAAAAAGTGAAATTGTACACTTAAATCAGGTCAATTTTATGGCATGTAAACAATATCTCCGTGAACCTATTTTTGGGAAAAAGGGATGAACTTGTCCTGAGATGAGGTCCTTCATGTGGCCTTTTGCCTTTTGGTTCTTTGGAAAAACAGCCTGAGAGATTTTTCCCCTAAGCCCTGAAGAGTTACCTTTTCTACCCCAGAGGGTTTGTTACTTTTGTCCAGGTTGATTGACATTTCCTGGGCAAGCTGTAAACAGCTTGACTTTTCTTCTGGCCCTGGGCTGCAGCCTGCTCTGTGATTGGTATGCATCTTGCAGGGATTGGTCGATATACCTGCAAATAAAGTGACTATGGCTGTACAAATGAGGTGATTATAACCTACTATGCAAATGAAGAGTCTGTGGCCTACCGAGAGGGGATTGGTCAGTTTGTGGCCCTCTGCTGGGAGGGGCCGTGCCTTGAAATTGACAGAGTTGTGTATACATGCAGCCAACTCCACAGAGGTTTTTGAGACAGAAAGAAGCAAGAAGAGAAGCAGAAGGAAGTAAGAAGAGAGAAGCAGAGAGAGAGGAGGCAAGGAACCTCCTAGAAGAGCTGTAACACGGGTCTAGGGCTGTGACACTGAAGACAGCGAGGAGCCCAGAAGGGGCCCAGTGGCAGAGCTGGCGGTGACAGATGGCAGGGCCAAGAGAAGCCTGTCCCCAGGGGGGCCAAGAGGAGCTGAAAATGATGTCCTGCACTGAAGAAGGGAGACTTTGGCTTAAGAGCAAAAACAAAGGTTTCCTGAAGGGAGAAGGACTGTGCCTCAACATACGTACAGACAGATAGCTTGCCAGACTTGCCAGCCTGCCGCCTGATCTATGGATTTTGGACTTACCTGCCCCAACAATCTTGGAAGACAATTCGTTAAAAAAGAAGAAAAGCTCTATATGTATGTATATATCTGTCTGTCTGTCTGTCTCTGGAGAAGTCTGACTAATACAACCACAGTACCGTATTTTCCTGCAAAGATAAACAAGCGCCGTAGGAGAGCTACACAGTGACTCCGTGTTCTGTCTGTGACTGAGACTATCTGCCGAAGGATCGCCTACATTAGGCCAGGTAACGCAAGTGAAACCAGCCAAAAAACCAAACCCATTGCTGTCGAGTAGAA
Organism: Trichechus manatus latirostris; assembly: GCF_000243295.1. Lineage (NCBI taxonomy): Eukaryota > Metazoa > Chordata > Mammalia > Sirenia > Trichechidae > Trichechus > Trichechus manatus. The sequence goes on along the minus strand of NW_004444028.1, from coordinate 7,443,477 downwards.
TCCAACTCATAGCGACCCAACAGGACAGAGGAGAACCACCCCCCAGGGTTTCCAAGGGGCGGCTGGTGGATTTGAACTGCCAACTTTTTGGTTAACAGCTGAGCTTTATAACCACTTCCCCACTAGGGCTCCATAATTCAAGTGAAGGCAGGGCAAATCGCCAAAACTGTTAAAACAGAGGAAAGAAATCTCAAAGGAAAGAAAAGCTGGTGTGATTGACCCATGCAATGCGCGGTTTTATCATTAAGGCACGTCTTCCTTTTACTATTTTCCTTTTCTTAAAAAAGAAAAACAGAAAAGAAAAGCCAAATCAGTTGCCATCAAGTTGATTCCAACTTGTGGTGACCCTATGTGTGTCAGAGTAGAACTGTGTTCCGTAGGGTTTTCCATAGCTGATTTTTCAGAAGTAGATCGCCAGGCCTTTCTTCCTAGGCACCTCTGGTTGTACTTGAACCTCTGACTTTTCAGCTGTTTGCACCACCCAGGGACTCGGGTGTGCCTCACAATCCATGGCCCCGTTTATCCAGTGACCCCAGGATAGAACAGGCCACAGTCATTCTAAAAGCTCACTCTGAGAGACGCAGCCTGGCAGGGAATGATGAGGACAGAACAGAGCTGTACGGCTGGCGTTTGAGACTGGCCATTTCTTCCCTGGTAGGAAGGTAATCACTGGGGAGCCCTTGGCTCTGTAACGGGGTAACTAAGGAGCTCATGGTCCTCTTCTGCCCCCTCGTGGACAACTTTAAAAGTGCAGGTCTACCTCCTGTGTGACCGTCTGTTACAGAAACCTAGAGGTCATCTTCAACTCTACCTTTTTTTTTTTTTTAAGTGTCCCTGGTCTTGCAGAGATCACACAGTGAGTTAATAGTACTTCTAGACTTTGGTATTCAGCAGGGTGACACTAGAATTGTAACATTCATGATCTAAAATCCTCAAATATAGAATCATGGTGTTAGATGGGACACATGACGTCAATTCATTCAACAGACCCTCGCCCCCTCCCCCCTACACCTTTCCTTCCAAGCAGCAGGGGGCCTAGAAGAAGCACCACCAGCTTCAGACCCACAGACCTGTATTCCGTCCTGATGCCTCTGTGTGACCTCTGAGAAGTTACCCAACATCTCTGAGCCTGTTTTCTCATCCTTAAAGAACCAATTTACTTCACAGAGTTTGTGCAAGGGTTAAACAAGATAGTGTCTGTCAGGGGCTGCAAACTGAAATGCCTCTGGGGCCAGGCAGGTCAACGGAGACTAGCAAACCACACAGCACAGCCCCTTTCCAAAAAGGACACCCCCATTCTGCCCCCACCAGCTGTTAAGTAGGAATATGGCTCCATCCATTGTTCTCGTTGTTCACTTCTGATGTGTGAGTGACGGTAATGTTGGTGATTATTACTGGGTGGCGGCTCCTCTGGGCTGCCCCACACACTATACCTGGCAGGTGTTGACGTAGAAACAGCTGGTGTATTCGCTGTGAGCCTGGTTCTGTGTGAGGTGCTATCAACACAGACCCACGACACACAGCCCACAGCCCAGCGGATTTTGGGGGAGAGTGGACAATTGTGGAGCTCTGGGGGCGCGGTGGCAACAGGTAAGGACGGTTCCAGTAGATGACGCGTAGGGAGCGTGTCAGACACTAAGCTAAGCACTTCACATGTATGGTCTTGTTTAATCCTCACAAAAACTCCGTCAGGCGTGTACTATGATTCTCCCTCTTTCAAGACAAGGAGACTGAGAATCAGGGAGGATGTGTCACAAAGCTGCAGTCTTCTCTAACCCTCTCCACCTCTCCAGCCTGCGCCCCTGCTGAGGACTCCAAGCCCCCTCATGGGAAGGTGCATTAGTGAAATCACCCGGAAATAATTTCAGCACCCATTTTCTAGCTTGCATCTGAATTGCCATACATTTTACATACATTTTTTAGGGGGTTTGTTAGCTTGCCACTTAGCCCCTAAGGATATCTGTTCATTTGCTTTTTAATAGGCTGCATCTCAGTCCCCATTGTCTTGGGCTACCAAAAAAAGATGTTTTCAAGAATTGCCTAGGCTTCCTGGAGCCCACTGCGGGTAAAAGTTCTAGCTTTCATCCCCCTTCCACCGCCCGCAACAATACCACCACTGATGTTCCTGACACCACCAGAATGTGGAACGGGTAAGGGGGCCTGTGTGACTTGAGTCCCGGGCTGTCAGTTTGTCATACTGCTGCGGCTTGCCTGTTGCTGCGATGCTGGAAGCTATGCCAGCAGTATTTCGAGTACCACCAGGGTCACTCATGGTGGACAGGTTTCAGCGGAGCTTCCAGACTAAGACAGAAAGGCCCAGGATCTACTTCCAAAAATTAGCCAGTGAAAACCCTGTGGATCACAACAGAATATTGTCCAATTTAGTGCTGGAAGATGAGCTTCGTAGGTTGGCAGGCACTGCGGAATGGCCTCAACGATGGTCTCGAGCATACAACGATCACGAAGATGGTGCAGGACTGGGCAACGTTTCGTTCCAGCACACAGAAGGTCGCCATGGGTTGGCGCTGACTCGATGGCAATTAACAAGGTCATGATCTGAATGTCACCGTTTACTCAGGGAATAAGGGGTAGATCTTCATTATTTGCGAGGCTTTTCCCCAACCCCCCCTAGGCTGATGTGGCTACGTGGTTTTGAGAGCCAGCCAGCCCCAGCCCACCATGGTATGAATGCGCAGGACATGATTAGAAAGACTGAGGACTTGGTCCTGGCTTGTTGGGTTATGCAGAAAAACATCAAGCAGGAAGGTGCTGGCCTGGGCAAAGATGGGGAAGAGACGAGGGGAGAGGAGGTCGGCAACCCCTTGGGGTGACAGGTTTGCATGTTTGGGTTGCCTGTTTACTGCGTTCACAAAACCTTTGGGTTCGGAGCGGTGATGCCCAGCTGTTAACCACCTCCCGTGAACGTAGCGGACTTGAACTTGTAGGTTGCACACAAGCTTGAGTGCGCAGCATTTGTGAATCCTAAGCATTTCTGAACTTCTCTTACGCCGTATCATCTGGAGTTCAATCAAACTCAAAGTCCTTTGCGCCCTTGGGGCTCCCTACCTTTGCTCTGAGTTTGACAAGCCCTGTGGCAGCCCCACGGGCCTTCTTAGTCTTCCTTGAACACCCCAAGCCTGCTCCTGCCTCAGCGCCTTTACATTTGCTGTTCCCTCTACCGGGAACACGCTTCCTTCAGATATCCGCAGACCTACACTTTTTCTTCACTCAAGTCTTTGCTTAAACGTCGCTCTATCAGAAAGGACGTCTCTGCTCAGTCTATTTAAAAGAGCGTAACAGCCCGTTACCCTGCTGTACTAACCCCTTGTTGGCGGGTGTCGCTTCTTGGCATTAGATGGTGCCCTGGTTTGTTGTGCCCGCTCTGCTAGAATGTTAGCTCGTGAGAGCAGGCACTTTGCTTTGGTCACTGATGGAGCCCGAGTGCCTGGACTCGTGCCTGGCGCAGCGCAGGAGCTCAGCAAATATGGGCTGCATTTTTTTCACAAAGACTCACCCCGTTGCCTCCCTCACGAACGCTCATGTAGGACTCAGGCAGAACAAAGCCAACCGTAGGGTTTATTTCCCCATATTTCTAGAGTGGCCTTTCTGGGAAAGCAACGTCTCGCCAGCGTGCACTTTCAAACAAGTTTTTTTATTGTGGTTTAGGTGAATCTGTACAGAACAAATCAGTTTCTCATTCAACCATTTGTACACAAATTGTTTTGTGACATTGGTTGCAATCCCCACAATGTGTCAGCGCTCTCCTCCTTTCCCTTTCCACTCCGGGTTCCCCGTGTCCATTCGTCCAGGTTTCCTGTCCCTTCCTGCCTGCTCATCTTTGCTTTTGGGCAGGAGTTGCCCATTTGGTCTCATGTACGTGATTGAACTAAGAAGCACATTCCTCACGTGTGTTATTGTTTGTTTTCTAGATCTGTCTAATCCTTGTCTGAAGGGTGAACTTTGGGAGTGGCTTCAGTTCTGGGTTAAAAGGGTGTCTGGGGGCCATCGTCTCGGAGGTGCTTCCAGCAGGGTGCACTTTGATAACTAAAAACCCGGTCACTTCTAGCTGGTCCAGTTTTGCCACTGTCCCAGTCTCTGACCATTTCTGGCCCCGTCCCACGTTTGTCGGAAGTTACTCAATAGATGCCCCTGTTACTACATGTTTATTATGAAACAAAGCGCTCACCCACAAAAGCTGTTCATCTACGATCACACACGTACATTTCCTTGTGCAGCCAGATTTTCCCCTTGGTTTCTGTGTGTTGCTGCTGAACCCATTAACCCAAGAGTTTGCCAACTTCTCTCCTCCCTCTGCCAGTCTATGCTCAGCCAGCACCTTCCAGCCTTACGTTTTTCAAGGATGGGTGGTGACTTGTGACCCACTGGTGGTGATGAAATTGATTTAGTGGATTGGGAACGGTGTTTTAAGAAAAAAATAGAAGAGGAAATACTGACAGTGTGTTTCGTGCTCTGGGACATAGTCAAACGTGTCTGAAAGCACTGCTCTGGCCTACACAGGTGAGAGAAATGTTAGCACTAGTTTTTCTCTTGTCTTCACAAGATTACAGGAGGGGGGTTTTGGCACTCCTGGTCCGTGTGGGTCCATGTCAGGTTGTAGAAAATGGTCAGTTCTCTTTTAAAATATCCCCAGCAGCAGTGTGAGCAGTGGACGTAACCGTTCCTTTAACTGTACCTGCTCCCAGTATACCTGGAGCAAACACACAAATACTACTTCTCAAGAACAGCTGAACCCTGGGCTCCTCATTATGGAGAGTATTATCCCTTTCTGTGTTTATTTCCCCATATCCTCTCTAAGTCATCAGTAAAATCTTACTTAAATGTCCCAGTCTTGTCTCAGATGTGCTTCAGGGGACCCTTATAGGGACAAGAGCTGGGGACTTTGATGTCCAGCTGTCCATCCCCACGAGGAAGTTCTCCCTCTACTGCCCAACTTGGAGGAACGAGGTTTCGTTTCATTAAGGAAGGGGGAAGGTTATCTTACACACAGACGGCAACATCCTTCATCCCTCCACCCAGCTCTAACCTTCCTAAAGAATTTGTAGCCTGGAAGTCCTATATCCTGTTTTGCTCTTCTTTCTCCAGACCTCAGAAATGAGAAGAATTTGGGGATTCTCTGGTGCTGGGGTAGCTAGAGCTAAAACAGGGAGAGCTGAGAGGTTTCTACCTTTGGGGATCCCAAGGGGGACAGCAGATTAGAATCCCAGGCAGATGACCAGAGATGGGGCAGGCATGCGTTTCAAGGTAGCCTGCTGCAGCAGGAATCAATAACAAAGCAGACATCTGAGCCAGCAAGAACAGAAGGGAAATCCCCAGGTGCCAGAAACAAACTGGGAAGTGAAAACCAGAGCTGTTGGTAAGTATGCAGGCTGATGCCGGGTGGCTTGGTCCCCAGCACCATACAGCAGCAGAAAATGAGGCCATGGGCCCATGGGAGGCAGGGAGCAGAGGGCTATATGGGACGATATGAGATCCTAGGCAAGGGCTGTATCCCCAGGAACAAGGAGGCTGGTCCACAGGATGCCATACGCCAGCAGAGAGCACGAGGAGCAGAGGAGAAGCTAAGTTGCCCGGGCACCAGATGCCCACCAGACCCAGCAGGGAAACCAGAGGGCTCAGCTGTGATTTTAAGGTCAAACCCCCGCCTTGACTCACAGCTGTCAGATCTGTGGCCCAAGACTAACTCCAGAACACCCCACAACGGTGGTTGGGGCTATGCCTTCCAGGGTTTTCCACCAAAGACACCCTAAGGCTGAGCAGCAAGAACATCTATTACTGGGAAATAGTCTAAAGCTGCTCATGGAACCTCAAGGTTCTTTAAAGCCTCAAGTTGGAGCTTTGCACGGTGATCCGAAACAAACTGAACTGATGAGCAGCTTTCCAGGGGTCAAGTACTACAGCCCTTGGCCTTGGGTCCCCAGGTACACCTACCCCAGCCTGAGAAGCACAGATCCGTCGAGCTTCAGAGGCAACACAGCGACGCTGGCAGAGGCAGGGCTGAGAGGTCTTCTTGAAGAAGGGGTGAGGAAAGGCAGGATGGGGTCTCCGAATTTGCAAATGGACTAGTAAAAGCTTGCTCAGAGAGGTAATGTGGCTTTAGGAGGGAAAAGCTGTCTGTCTGCCCATCTATAAACCAAACCTGAGAAATCTTACCCTATGAATTCATTTAAATGCTCTTGAACCAACTGAAATGTTTAAATTTCCACCTCGAGTTAATTTCTATTCAGATTCAGATACCACTTATATCCACCAAAACAAGCATAAGAAAATCGCCTAATGAATATATACAACATTCCATACAAATTTTATTGAATAAATAAAAACTTTATTTGTGTATTTTTCAAATAAACAATATCCTTAGTTTGATCACTTAAAAAAAAATACAACCTCATGTAACCAAGTGTTAACTAAGCATTAACCAAGTGTTAACTAAGCACTAACCAAGTGTTAACTAAGTACTAACCAAGTGTTGACTAAGCACTAACCAAGTGTTGACTAAGCACTAACCAAGTGTTAACTAAGCACTAACCAAGTGTTGACTAAGCACTAACCAAGTGTTGACTATTTATACCTGTACAGAGGAGAATCTGATCTGTCAAAATTGGTTTGGTAGTAGCCATATTTGAGATATTTGTGGATTTCCTTGAAGGCTGACTTTTCAAATTATGAGATCTAATACATCCCCCAGAACCGATATTAAAGTACAAAAGGATCTTGCAAACCCAAGTTAGGACTTTATGTAAGAAATTCTACTGGTGTTTTGTTTCAGTTCCGATTCACAGTGACCCCGTGCACAACAGAACAAAACACTGCCCGGTCCTGCACCCTCCTCACAATTGTTGCTACGTTTGAGCCCACCGTTGCAGCCACTGTGTCAGTCCATCCCATTGAGGCTCTTCCTCTTTTTCGATGACCCTCTATTTTACCAAGCATGATGTCCTTCTCCAGGACTGATTGCTCCAGATAACGTGTCCAAAGTAGGTAAGACGCCATTCTCACTTCAAAGGAACATTCTGACTGTACTTCTTCCAAGACAGATTTGTTCATTCTTCTGGCAGTCCATGGTATACTCAATATTCTTCACCAACACCATAATCCAAAGGCATTGATTCTTCTGCGGTCTTCCTTATTCATTGTCCAGCTTTTGCGTGCATATGAGGCAATTGAAAATACCGTGGCTTGGGTCAGGTGCACCTTAGTCCTCAAAGTGACATCTTTGCTTTTGAATACTTTAAAGAGGTCTTTTGCAGCAGATTTGCCTAATGTAATACATCATTTGATTTCTTGACTGCTGCTTCCATGGGCATTGTTTGTGGATCCAAGGAAAATGAAATCCTTGACAATTTCAATCTTTTCTGCGTGTATCATGATGTTGCTTACTGGTCCAGTTGTGAGGATTTTTGTTTTCTTTATGTTGAGGTGTAATCCATACTGAAGCCCGTAGTCTGTGATCTTCATCAGTAAGTGCTTCAGGTCCACTTTGCTTTCCACAAGCAAGGTTGTGTCATCTGCATGTCATAGGTTGTCAATGAGTCTTCCTCCAATCCTGATGCTGCGTTCTTCAGATAGTCCACCTTCTCCGATTATTTGCTCAGCATACAGGTTGAGTAAGTATGGTGAAAGGATACAACCCTGACGCACACCTCTCCTGATTTTAAACCATGCAGTATCCCCTTGTTCTGTCCGAACGACTGTCTCTTGGTCTACGTACAGTTTCCTCATGAGCACAATTAAGTGTTCTGGAATTCCCATTCTTCACAATGTTATCCATAATTTGTTATGATCCACACAGTCGAGTGCCTTTGCATAGTCAATAAAACACAAGTAAACATCTTTCTGGTACTCTCTGCTTTCAGCCAAGAGCCATCTGACATCAGCAATGATATCATTTGTTCCACATCCTCTTCTGAATCCAGCTTGAATTTCTGGCAGTTCCCTGTTGATGTATTGCTGCAACTGCTTTTGAATGATCTTCAGCAAAATTTTACTTGCATGTGATATTAATGATATTGTTTGATAATTTCCACATTCTGTTGGACCACCTTTTTTTGGAATGGACACAAATATGGATCTCTTCCAGTAGGTTAGCCAGGTAGCTGTCTTCCAAATTTCTTGGCATAGATGAGTGAGCACCTCTGCCACTGCATCCCTTTGTTGAAACATCTCAATTGGTGCTCCATCAATTCCTGGAGCCTTGTTTTTTCGCCAATGCCTCCAGTACAGCTTGAACTTCTTCCTTCAGTACCATTGGTTCTTGATCATATGCTACCTCCTGAAATGGTTGAATGTCAACCAATTCTTTTTGGTGCAGAGACTCTGTATATTCCTTCCTTTTTTTTTTTTTTTTTTTTTTCATGCTCCCTGCATCATTCAATATTTTGCCCATAGAGCATAGAGTCTGTCATTATTGCAACTCAAGGCTTGAATTTTTTCTTCAGTTCTTTCAGTTTGAGAAATGCTGAGCGTGTTCTTCCCTTTGGGTTTCTAACTCTGGGTCTTTGCACATGTCACTATAATACTTCACTGTGTCTTCTCGGGCCTCCCTTTGAAATCTTCTGTTCAGCTCTGTTCAGTGGTGTTTACCCACTTTAAAGATTCGGTTGAGAAGTACTTTTGTTTTCTTTTTCAAAATTAAGCAGGATAAGTAAACAACTAACAACAGTACCTTAAGAACTTTTATAAACAGCAAAGCTATGTTTTCACAGCTATAAGCAAAAGATATTTGCATTTCCCTGAGAGTGTAGTTTGCTTTGAGTTCAAGGGCTGTGTGTGTGTGTGTGTGTGTGTATGTGTGTATGTGTGTGTGTGTTTCCTGAAGCCATTGGAGACAAAAATGTGATGAAAGCTAATATGAGAACATTCATCTGTTGGTGTTTTGGTGTGCTTAGCTCCCTGTCCATTGCAGACCAACCTTGGAAACTGGGGTCCCCCAACCTCACCCACAGTTTCCACCCCATCAAAGACCCTGGGCCTCATTCTCTCTGGTCCAGTAGGACAGGAGCTCTAGCAGGCAGCTCAGAGGCCCCACTGCAAATTGGCCTCACTGCTGTCCTGCTCTAACTTCCGCCTCAGTTCTAAGTGACCTCCCCACCTCGTCTCCTGCCTAGAATCCCTCTTCCTCATTCTCCCCTTACCCTTCCTGGGACTGGGGCCGTGCTCACAAACTCCAGGGCTCCAATATCATTTTCTAGACCTGTGCCCTTAGGACCTGACATATCAGCCCACTTCCCACCCCATGCTCTTGCTCCCAGCCAGAGGAGCTCTGGCCACTCCCAGGACCTGCCTCAGTATCCGGTCTGCGGTGCTAGGACGGCTCGCCACGTCCCAGGACCGTTCCCACCCTGGCTCGTCTCCCGCTGATGGCGTGGATCATGCAAACTGGTTTTTATCTTGGAATGGAAATTAGATTTTAAGAACTCCCATTCCTGGCTAGTGCCTAAAAGTGTAAATTCTGATGACTGTCCTTATCAAGTTCCCTAGAATGATGGCTTCTTGTTGTTTTGTTGATTTGTGACTTACGGCGCCCCCATGCATTACTGATAGAACTGCTCTGTAGGGTTTTCTTGGCTGCAATATTTATGGAAGCAGATTGTCAGGGCTGTTTCTTTCGAGGTGCCATTGGGTGGGTTCAAACCGCCAACCTTTTGGTTACCAGCCGAGTGCAAACCATTTGCGCCACCCAGGGACCTTACGTTTTCCTAAAATGACTCGAACATTTTCTTTCCCTAAAAGCTACAGAACTCTAGATCACCTTAATAAGTTTATCTGTCCCCTATCCCATGCCATTACTGAGAATCTCTATTTCTTGGGTGCCAGGTACCTGAAATTTGACCACAATTCACCGCATATTTGGTGATACAAGAATCATATCGAGTCTTTCCCTTTTATGCACTTAGGCATTCTGAACCAACCTGAAACGCGCATTCTGCAGTAGAATCAGATTTATAGCACAGAGATCTTAGATCCTTACTTTTGCAGCATATGGCTGACCCACTGATGGGTTCAAAGTTCACGGATTGTTCTTCTCAAAGGACCACTGTTGGCTCCATGACAAGGAGGCCTCTCTGTTTGAGGGGAGGCTCTCTGTGCATGCTAAATCTTCTTTGGAATAAAACTGATTTCTCCTATAGCTCATAAGTGGTTTCTGAAGGTGATCTCAAAAAAAGAGGCAAAAAAGCAGTCACGTTGTTGACCTAAGTGCATAGCATCCCAAGGGGACACTCTAAAGACTTGGATACAGCCTAGTAACTTCACATACATCTCATTTTTAACAAATTGGAGAAAAGAAAAATTAGAACATTCATTAGTGGCCTATTTACCTGTTGATGGAGTCTCTCTGGGGATTTGTCCTAATCATTGGTGTCCCCAAGGCTTGGCAAACTGTAAAGAACACTATGAATGTTTGCTGCATTGCATGAGATTAACTGTTTCAGTTGAGAGCTTTGATAAGGTTATTAACGAATAACCCACGAGTGAGTGTCCATGAGTAAGTAAGTGTGTTCCACATGCCCACAAATGTGTTTGCATTTTCCATCTCGCTTTTAAAGCAGAGAGCTGAACGGTCACCCCTGACCCAAGGTCACAGGACCTCTCACACTCTAACATGCATTTATATTTATCCTCAGTAATCTGTGTATAAACAGAAATCTCACTTGTAATTTTCCAAGTTTTTTCAATTGACTTTGAATACTAGCTTCTTCTAACGGTAGCATTTTTTGTGAAAATTAAATTCACTGTCCACTCTAATACCTCTGACTTCCCGAACTGCTGGGAAGCCAAGCACAACATGTCACATCTGACATGAAATAAAACTCTGTAAAGAGTTGGAATGGTAAGATGAAAATAAAGCACATTGGGTAATGCAGTTACTATGTTGCTCTCGTTGTTGCTCTTTAAATACAGTGGGTGGAACAGGATCATGCAGTTACTACGTTGCTATCATTGTTGCTTTTTAAATACAGCATGTGAAACAGGATCTCCTAACCTGTTTCAACAAGTTGGGGATTAGAATGAATTTCCAGTGAGCTCATTTGAAAGCTCTGTGTCTTACACTGAAGGACAGACTCTGTTCTTTCACTCAAAATGGAGCGCAGCTGATCCAAACAGCAAGGAGAAGGGCCTAGAAGGTTCCTGTAAGTGGGGGTAGTGGTCTCAGGGACATGGGCCCAAATCACTGTCTAAAATGTAGAAAGTGAGGCGTCAAGAAGACCTGTCACTCCTGCAGCGTCCAGCAGTGCTGAGATGTTTCCTTTTTTTAAACAGTAGCTTGAGTCTCTGGAAATCTCTTTTCTGCATTGTGATACAAGTTTTGGACAGTCAGAGACCCGGCCATCAGACTGTGCAGAAGGTACAATTCTGTCCAGCAATGGCAGGTCTCATCTAAAACGGGGCATCCTGTGATCATACAAGACAGAGACTTGCATGAGAGGGAACAGAACAGAGTCCTTTATGTCTTTCAAAGCAAACAGGTCTTCGCAAACCCACAAAATGGAAGAACCCGAGACTCTTGACATGGAGCCCAAGGCTCCAACACCAAGAATTCCAGGTGGTTTGAGTACAGGGGGAGGAGAAAGAGAAGAAAAGGAAAAGGAAACCTTTATTCCCTGCCTTGCTGAGTGAATCCTGTAGCAGATTGGCTAAAACAAAAAGTGAGTCAGATTTTTTTCTGCTCTGCGATGGGCACTGTTGTGGACAGGACATTGACTCTGAAATGAAAATCCTGGGTTTTAGGCTCCTGGTGTAGCTCCCTGACGTCTGAATGACCCAGGATAAGTCATGTCACCTTTCTGAAATTCAGTTTCTTCATCTGGGAAACAAGAGTATTAATACCCAGTCAACAGGTGATTAAGCTGAGTAAACCAACTGGTATACCAAGGTGCCCGGCATAGAATTTGATGCTGGGTAGGTGTGCCCTGAATGTTCAATATTAATCTTCCTTCCTCCTTCTCTTCTGAGGTAAGCCAGGCAAACATTCCTGGCTAGTCTCAAGTGTCTCTGATGCTGTCACTTCCAAGGTGCCCCTATGATCAGTAGGGGTGAGCCCCTGATGAGCCCCCAAAACTCAAGCCAAACCCACTGTCTGAAGTGGGGCTAGGGTGGGTGAGCAGTGAGGGAGGGAGGCCCAGGGGCTGCCCCTACACTGTCCCACTGTCCAGGTTCCTGGCATTGGTCCCACGCTGACCCCCACCCTAAGGCTGTCAGTCAGACAGACACGGCCCCAGGCACGATCCTGCGGATGTGGGTGTAGGACTTCCTGATGGTGACACTGCCATGGTGGGACACTCCCCGGGGCAGGACACACTCTTCCGTCAGCTTCTGGGCCTCAGGGTCCCAGCACAGCACGGTGGCAATGACCTCGTTCTTCTCGTCACGCCCCCCGGTGATGTAGAGCCGGTTGTTGCAGGGGGCGATGCCACAGCTGGCCCGCTCATGGCTGAGCTGGGTCACCAGGCACCAGCTGTCGTCCAGGGGGCTGTAGGCGTACAGTGCTCGCATGGCCCCACCTGAAGAGGAACGAGAGAGATGGTGGGCAGCCCACTCTTCCTCTGGCTAAGTCAAGCCTACCATCTCTCAAAGAGAAACAGCTTGGAGGGCTCCCCAGACAGCCAGGGCGGCTCGGTAGGGCTGGAAGTTTCTACTGCTCAGACACTTCACACACCCTTTAATTCCTGCAGCCAGGTGCTCGTCGGATTCTAAAGGACACCTGGCTTAACGTGGCTGCCAAATGCCCCAAAGACTGCCGCCTGCGGAAATACACCTGGTGGGGCAGATGGACTCGGTTCACAACCCCCGCTCTGCCGCTGTCTTATCTTTGTGGAGGTTGTAAGACTTCAGAAGGACCACTTGAAAAAAGCACTTGGCAGAGGGCCTGGCACATAGAAGCCATCCAGGGCACTGGCTAGAGAGGGTGGCATCTCTTTGTACACTGAGCATGACCTGAGGGCTAGCCTAAGTTACCCATCGTTGACATTAGACCTTCAAAGCAGAGTCGAGGCTGACCATAAGCTAACTCACACGAAAACTAAGGCAAGGCAGAGAAATGTTTTTTCCTTCATTTGTTCAATGTTTCGCCTCCGGGAAGCACTCTCTGATCAGCTCACACTGGCTGGAGTTTTTATTTTCTGGCGTCTCCTTAATCAGCAGTTCTCCCTCCTGGCTGCTCGTTAAAACCACCTGGAGCTTTGTAAACACGAGCTCACACCTTTGCCCAACGTCGTCTTGTGAAAAGCTGTCTAAACCAGAAACCTCACCAGCTGCCTTTGAGTCAGTTCTGTCTCACGGAGACCCTGTGTATTTCAGAGCAGAACTACACTCCATAGGGTTCTCATGGCTGGGATCTTTCGGAAGCAGATTGCCAGACCTTTCTTCCGAGGCACCTCTGGGTGCGTTTGAACTGTCAACCGTTTCATTTGCACCACCCCAAACCCAAACCCCGTGCCGTCAAGTTGATGCCAACTCACGGCGACCCTACAGGACAGGGTAGAACTGCCCTATAGGGTTTCCAAGGCTGTAAATCTTTACGGAAGCAGACTGCCAGTCTTTCTCCTGCGGAGCAGCTGGTGGGTTCAAACTGCTGCCCTTCTCGGTTGTCAGCTGAGCGCTTTAACCACTGCACCACCAGGGCTCCTTGCACCTCCCAGAGACTCCAAAAAGTTCCCCAGGTGACCCTACTGATTTGTCAGAACCGAGAACCACCATCCTTAGCAATTACAGGCCAGCTGTGGTCTGCCCTGGCCAGCCTTTCCTCTGGGCGAAATGTAGCTTTTCAGAGCCACTGCAGGAAATAAAAACCAAAAAACCCAAACCCATTGCCACTGAGTCGACTCCGACTCATAAAGACCCTGTAGGACAGAGGAGAACTGCCCCATAGGGTTTCCAAGGAGCAGCTGGTGGATCCGAACTGCCGACCTTTTGGTGAGCAGCTGGGCTCTTAACCACCAGAGCTCCCAAAATTTCCACCAACTGCGTGAATACAACGATATGAAAGTAAAATAGACTTTCCTAAGACATTAAAGCTACTACAACAAAGAAACACAAAATAAGAGATAATAGCTACCGATTACTGGGTGCTCGAGTCCCTGCGTGGTGCAAACAGTTAACTTGCTCAGCGGCTGGCCTAAAGATTGCAGGTTCAAGTCTGCCCAAGGGTGTCTTGGAAGAAAGGCCTGGCCATCTACTTTGAAAAAATCAGCCATTGAAAACCCTGTGGGCCGTCATGAGTCGGAATCAACTCAGTGGCCACTGGTGTTTATTGTACTCGGCACATTTCAACTTCTGTGCGCTTTGCGAATGCTTACAACACGACTTTGTTCCTGCAGCAATGTCTGGCTTCTCCATCTTCCGTTTAAACCCCACCGACATCACCCAGGAAACTGTGAGCTCCCAGGAGGCGGTGTCTGCGTGGGATTGAGGTGGGTGACAGAGAAGCGGTTCACTCACTTACCAACAACGTAGATGCGATCCCGGAAACTCACTGCGTTGATGCACTTGGCCTCCACTGGCATGGACGACTTTAAATTCCACTTATTGGTTGAAGGGTCGTAACACTGAGTCTTATCTGTGGCCAGCTTCCCATTGGGTCCTCCTCCAATCACATAGAGCTTCTTCTTATGGCTGGTGGCTGCGAAGGAACTGACGTGGACAAGAAGGGGTGCAGCCTGCAGAGGCACGGGGCACGAGAAGAAGCTGTCAGTCCTGCTGCCCAGATGGCCGCGGTAGCTCAGAGGACCTAGACCAGAAGCTGAGGGCGTAACACTGGTCGTCCTTTGCCTAAAGTCACGAGGCCTGTGGATTTGACTCTCCTTGAGCCACCAAGAAGATCAAGTCACGCATTCCCCACCTCCCTCCAGGATCCAGGCAGGCTGAGGCAGACCATGTTGGGGTGCTTCCAGCTTGTTTCCCCCAGGGTCCAGCTCTCAGGGATGGAGGGTCTGGCAGGAACATGCGTTTGTACAGATGAGGCCAGCCAATGTTGGAATAAATGCTTTTGCAAACATTCATACTCATTTGTTTGTTCATTCATTCTAAAAATGTTTACTGAGTGCCTACTGAGTGCCAGGTGATGCCCTTGGTACTCATCCGGCAAAGAAAGTTGGTATAAGGCAAGCCGACTCTCCCATTTTGGAGCAACGTTGCAGACTTTGGGGTTGAGTCGGGCTGGACTTCTACCCTGTGAACCTCTAGGTAGGACATGTGCCCACACAGAGCCTCGCCACCCGGAAGGAAGTTATCCCCGTGACCCCAGCAGCAGTGCTGAAGCGATGGTGCCTTCAAGGAGGGGCTCCCATCCCAGCCCATTGCCATCGAGTCGATTCTAACAGCAACCCTGTAGGACACAGTAGAACTGCTCCATCAGGTTTCCAAGGAGTGGCTGGGGGATTCGAACTGCCCATGTTTTGATTAGCAGCCGAGCTCTTAACCACTGCTCCACCAGGGCTCCACAAGGAGAGGAACCACCAGAAATGTTCTCAGTGGGAGCAGAGAGATCAGAAGGCCAGCTGCTGCTATAAGGATATGCCTCTTTTTAAAGCTTTGAGCCAGAAATACAAAGAAAGTTACTCATGGAAATAGCCTCTACCTCTGACCAGCAGTTGTGGAACGGGTCGTAGGTCTCCACGTTGTTGAGCCGCTGTAGGCCGTCGAAACCACCAATCACGTAGACCTTGCCACCCAACACCGCCATCTTGTGCCGCCAGCGGCCTATGTTTAAATACTCAATTTGAATCCACTTGTTGATCGAAGAATTGTATTTCCAAACATCGTGCTGTGTTTCTTTGCCACCTGTACAAGAGATACAAAGTGCCTAAGTAACACTAGATTTGTCACAAGTCTGTAAGTGCTGAGTCCCTCAGCTAGCCCCACCTGTTGTTAGCTGCTGTAGACTTGACCCCAATTCCTGGCAACCCAGGAATAAAACACTGCCCAGTCATGTGCCATCCCCGTGATCCATTGTGTGGGCCATTGTGATCCACAGGGTTTTCATTGGCTGATTTTCAGAAGTAGATCACCAGGCCTTTCTCCCTAGTCCATTTTAGTCTGGAAGCACTGCTGAAATATGTTCAGTATCATAGCAACACACAAGCCTCCACTGATGGATGGTGGCTGTGTGTGAGGTGCATTGGCTGAGAATAGAACCTGGGTCCCCCGCGTGGAAGGCAAAGATTCGCCACTGAGCCACCAATGCCTCACAGCCCCACCGAAGCCAACCTTGGTGAACGAGGAGATAGCGGTGTAAGGGAGAGGGAAATTATGTGCCAGAGTGTGGATAAGGGTGACTTATGTGTTATGAGAGGTGGATAAGGGTGAGCTTCAACCAGAGAAGACTTCAGGGAGGTGGGACCCAGGCCAGTCTGGGTAGGTGGGGCCTGCAGGAGCCTGGACTCAAGTGTCTGCCCCAAGGAGGAACAGGAAGTAAGGCGGGGTGGTGAGGCTGGACCCTTGAGGGCCAGGTAGTAAGACCTGGATCAGCAGGCAAATTAGAAGACAGGGTTAAGCTCTATGTTTGTTTAATTATTTAAACAAAAATAGAAAATATGAGCCTGGAAAAATGACCAAGCAATCCGAAAATTCATCTCTGGTCTATATAAAAATATGAGGGGGGCTTGTCCTATTTTTAAACAATTTTTTATCATAAAAGTGTGAGATGCTGATAGTAGGTAATCTGAGAGTGAGCTGGTGAATATTTTCCTCCAGACAGCTCTCTTCACCAACAAAAAATGCATAATTCAGCAGGAAGTGGGAGAGACCAAGGCAAAGGAGAGCTGACTGTTTTGGTGACTTTGAGCAAATATTTCACCATCTTTCGCTTCCCTTTTTCCCATCAGCACAGAGTACCACCAACTACTGAAAACAAAAGATGTGCTTTGCAGACTCACGGACGTGCACTAGTGCTGCTCTATGGGCAAGGTTTTCTCGAGGGTGGGAAACAGAAGTGGGATTTCTAGGTCAACAGGCGTATGCATCTTGACTTTTTATAGGTGGTGCCCAAGAGGACCCCAAAGGTGTTCAGATTTCCCTTTCACCATACTCAGCCCAGAGCAGGTATGAAGCGTTGGTATGTTTTGTTTCTTTCCCTCGGTCTGTTTTGTCTTGTATAGTCTGATGGAGAAAAATGACGTCCCTGCTTGCGATTTTTTTTTGGGGGGGGGGGGGGGTGGTTTGAGCTGCTTCCTCTTCTGTAAATTTATATTCATTTATTTTGACCATTTTTCTTTTGAGTTGTGTACACTTTTTTAATTTAAAAATTTCTCTTGTTGTGGTAAAATACATATAACATAAAATTTGCCGTGTTAACCATTTTACGGTTGTGTATCTTTTAGAGCTTGCTTTATTTAACAAAAGTCTGAGTGGTACAGATGATCAACGTGCTCAGCTGCTAATCGATAGGACTGAGGTTCCAGTGCATCAGAGGTACCTCAGAAGAAAGGCCTGGCAATCTGCTTCTGAAAAACCAGCCACTGAAAACCCTATGGAGAGTTTTATTCTAGCACACATGGGGTCGCCGTGAGACCGGTTGATCTGAAGGTAACCGCTACCGGCATTTATTAAAGACACCGTAGTATTCGCCCCACTGAAAATAGTGTCAAAAATTATTTTAAAATTTTAATACAACCTATATTTTAAAAAAAACTCTGTGATTTCACTTTGGGATGTAAAAGACCTAGTTAACTGGGAAGGCATATTATGTGCGTAAGTGAGTAGACATATTATTGCAAAGATGTCAACCCTCCCTCAGCTAAATCTATATATTCAGTACATTATCATAAAAATTCCAGCAGGACTGTTTAGGGAACTTGACAAGATGATTCTGAATTTCATTCGGAAGCATAAATTTGCAAGAAATGCTAAGAAACTTTTAAAAAGGAAGAATGAAGAAAATGGGCTTATCCTATCAAATATCAATATATCCTAAAAAGCTATGAAAATAGAAACTGTGGTGCTAGCTGGACTAGGCAAACTGATCAATTAAAAACAATTAAGACTATAGAAACAGACCAAAATATATAGAGATTATTAAGTAAATGGTTTTAGAGCAATTGGCTATTCATTTGGAGAAAAATTTAAGTTAGGTTCCTATTTCACATCACACTTAAAAATAAAATTCAAATATAAATGCTATAAAAGTAACTAGAAAAAACTACAGACTGTGTTAATAATTTTGGGGTAGGGAAGGTCTTTCTAAGCATGGCATGAAATCCAGAATCATATAGGAAAGAGAATGATTATACAAAATAGAAATCAAAGTCAAAAGACAACCACAGTATTTGCACAAATAGCAAACGATATATAATAAGAGTTCTAAAGATTTAATAAAAGACAAACAACAATATCAAATTAGTAGACACATATACACAGATAATTTTTTTAAACAAATATAATCAGCTAATAAATATGTGAAAATATGTTCAACCTCGTTAGTGGTCCAGGAAGTAAGTATAAATTTAAATATTCTAGTCTGTTACAAAATGTAAATGACTGACAATGTCATTGAATTGTACATACAGAAACTGTTGAATGGCTGTTATGTTTTGCCATGTATATTCTCAACAACAACAACAAAATAAAATTTTAAAAAATGTAAATGACTGATAATAAAATATGTCAGCAAGGATGTTGGAAAATGGGTACTGTCATTCATCATGGTTGCAAGATAAATTGGTACAACATTTTTAGAGGAAAATTTAGCAATATACACCAAAATTCTAAATGCATGTGTCTTAGGACCTGGCAATGCCACTTCCAGGAATCTATCCAGCTACTAACACAAGTACATAAAGGTAGGTGTACCTGAATGCCTATTGCAGCGCTTTATTCAGTAAGAAAAAGCTGTAAACAACTGAAGGAACGGAATTTTAAAAAAAAAAAAAAAGAATGGTTTATCCATTCAGTAGACTGCCCTGGAGCTGATAAAAAGAATAACAATAATCATAATGGTAACTAACGTCACTGAGCTCTTACTATACGCGTGGCATTGTGCTAAGGGCTTTATATGTTTTGTAACACTTAATACATATGATAGATCCATTTACACCAACATGGAATGATGTCCAGAATATATTGATAATTAACGTACACGTTTTGCTTGATTGAATTATTTACCACAAGCATATTTTCACTTACTGCTTGCATCATTTTAAAAAGAAAACAAATTTAAGAGGGGGAAGGATAAACTGTAGAACAACACGTATAGTCTATGTGGTAAAGACTATGATTCCCCAACCTGTTTCTCCCCGCAGACACCCAGCCTAACTACATTTCCCTGCCCACCTGCATGGAGGTGGGGGGATATGGCTATTCCTTGCCAATGGAAGGTAAGAAGAAGTGATACTTCACTTCCGGGCTGAGGGTGTTAACAGCAGATGTGCCTTCTTACCTCGCCCACTCTCTCTTCCCCAAACACATCAACCTTGAAGGCCATGTGTGGAAAATGGCAACATCACAAGATGGAAGGAGCCTGGGTCCCTGAATGACTGAGTGAAGCAGATCTACCCACCCGCCCCCTACATACTACTGTGCTGTATGAAGCCACTGAGATTTACGGTTTGTTACAGCAGCTAGCATTCCTTCCTACGATAATATAAAACTGTTTTTATAAAAAAATAAATCACGTGGAATTGCAATGGCACAGAGAAACTGTTCTATTTTACTTTACACTCTCTGTGTTGTTTGAATCTTCCACAACAATTTAAAAAATATTTCTACAAGATAATAGGAAGCTATAACCTAATCAATTGTGTTAACACAGCCAAAGAAGAACTGAACTGCCCTTGGTTTGGAGGAAGCCAACTCTGGCAAGCAGCTCTTCCCACAACAAGTTCAGGTCAGAGACAGCCCCCAGGAGAGGAAGGGGTGCTCGTCTCTCCCATAAAGGCCCACAAAGAGCCAGGTGGCTCTTGATGTAATGGGGAGCATAGGACTTGGAGAACCTGGAACGGAATCCTGCCTGACACACACCAGGGTGTGATCTTAGGTAAATTCCGTAACTTCTCTGAGCCTTGTTTTTCTTCTTCTGTAACTAGGAGATTAAAATCACCCACTTTATAGCGTTGAGGAGCCCTGGTGGCGCAGTGGTTAAGAGCTCAGCTGCTAACCAGAAGGTCGACAGTTGGAATCCACCAGCTGCTCCTTGGGAACCCTATGGCAAGGAGTTTGGTTTTTGGTTATAGAGTTGATGTGAGGAGCAAATGATTACATGGTATTAAAGTGCAAATCCATTTACTAAGCAGTAAGGATGGTAGCACTTACAGCAGTCAATAAACATTTACTGAGCGTCTACTGCGCAGCTAGGTGCTGGACATGAAGGGCTGACTTTCATGGAACTTAGGGTCAGATGGGAAAGGCAGGCATAAAGTAGTTAGATGATCGAGCAAACAAATCTGAAGTGTACAATGAGAAAGTGCTGTGTGCTTTGGAGAGTATTGAAGTAAGACCTAATAAGCTTGGAGGTGGGGCCGCATTTGGGGGAAGATGGGAAGCTCCATTCCTTGCTGTATTCCAGCGCCCAGCTTAGGGCCCGATGGGATGGACTCGCGTCTCATTTTCCTTCTTCCTCTTCCGTTAAGGATGGGACCTGTCTGCCTGCTCCCTCCGATCCTAATACAATGCTGCTCCCAGTTCACCGTTTATTAAACCATAATGTGCGCTCCATCTGCTGGACACTGCCAAGATAAGACCACCGAGCCCCTTGTTTCTATCCCCTGACCCAGTCAGAGCTAGATCGTTGCCAAATCACAGTGCTTCTTTTAGGACAATTGCCTCACTCAGGAAAATGCATCGTGCCACCAGAGGCACCCTCGGTGTCTCGCGGTCCTGCTTACCTGATATGTACACCTCATTTTTTAATGTCACGCATGCAAACTCCACCCACTTCTTATTCTCACTGTCCAGCTCGTGCTCGGTCAGCGGGAGCTTGGCTACCTCCAGGCGGCTGCGCCTCAGGGGGTCCAGGCAGGTTACCTCTGCCACAAAGCGTTCATCCCGCGTGCAGCCGCCGATGATCATGAACACCTCAGACTGGAACTCATGCATCCTGGGCTTGGTGCGCTCGGAAATGATCTGGAAAAACCAATGGGAGCACATAGAGGCAGGATCGCTCAGTGGTTCAGCACTCAGGCTATGGAGCCAGAAAGCAGGGCCCAATTCCCAGCTCTGCCACTGCACGTGTGACTTGACCCCCTTGAGCCTCGGTTTTGTCATCTGTCTAATGGGGAGTTTAGTGGTAACTACCTCCCAGGTTTATTGTGAGGATTAAATGAGACAATATACGTAGAGTGCTTGGCACAGGGCCTGGCGCATAATAGGAACTCCATAAATGTTACCTTTTGTTGTTTTTGCTGGTATTTTAAGAAGTCCTGTTCTCTTTACCATCAAATGCATTTCCTGCCTGTTCCCTCCTGCCTGGTCTGAAGCTTTGAATCCTGGAACTTCATTTCTGGCTACCACCCACTCCCCCAAGAAGTTCTAGACGGTGGGCACATATGAGCATTTGGAGCCTTGAACAAATGAGTAAATCCACACCACAGGCACAGGAACCCCAACTGAAAGAGCGAGCTTTGGAAGTCAGATACACCAGGGCTTGGTCCTGGCTCCACCTCCCGTGGCCATGTGATCTTGGAGAAGCAAAGCAACTTCTGAAAAACGCCTATAGTCGTTTCTACGCCTGCAGGCCACTGGAACATTCATGAGGCAGAGAGATCAGCAGAGCACCCCGCACATTCACATAGGAGCCCAGGTGGCTCAGTGGTTAAGACCTCAGCTGTCAACCAAAGGCTGGCAGTTCCACCAGCCACTCCTTGGAAACACTACGGGGCGGTTCTACTCTGTCCTACAGGGTCACCACGAGTCAAAATCAACTCAGTGGCAGTGGATTGGTGGTGCAGTGGTTAAATGCTTGGCTGCTAACCAAAAAGTCAGTAGTCCAAATCCACCAACGGCTCTGCAGGAGAAAGATGTGGCAATCTGCGTCCACAAAGATTTCAGCCTTGGAAATGCTATGGGGCAGTTCTACTCTGTCCTATAGGGTCGCTATGAGTTGGAATCAACTGGACGGCAATGGGTTTAGTTTTTGGTTTGGTATATTGATACTGGAGTCCCTGGATGACGCAAACAGTTAAGCGCTCCGCTACTAACCAAAAGGTTGGCGGTTCTAACCTACTCAGAGCCCCCTTGGAAGAAACGCCTGGCAATCTGCTTCCAAAAGGTCACACCCATGAAAGCCCTATGGAGTGCAGTTCCACTCTGAAACACATGGAGTCACCATAAGTCAGAATCGACTCGACGGCAACTGGTTTGATTTTTGTGTATTGATATTATTAGGAAAAAGGAAGAGCACCTTCTTCCTGGTCACCCCCACCCTGGGCTTGGTGGGGAAAGTTCTGCAGGTGTGTGGATGGGAAACTGAGGCAGTGCCCATTTCCCAGGTGACCAAAGCAGTTTCCTTTTCCTACAAGGTTAAGCTGACTCACAAGGACTATGGAGGCTTTGATCTTGTCCACAGGTGGTGGTAGAACAGATTGCAGTAGCGGAGACACCTGTAGCATTCAACCAGTGGCTACAACTCATTAGACCAGCCAACACCCAGTCTCTACTTTTCCATAAGCGTCTTTTATTTGTTTGTTTTTCTGTGCTGAAAAGCTACATACATTACGTTTTTGCATCCTCAGTCCTCGAGACTGGACTGTGGCCGTAAGTCCATGGCAGGGCTCTCCGCTGTGGGTCAGCAGAAAGGAATGGGACATGTGTGGCAGGACCGAGCCTGGAAGTGGGCTGAGCCTAAGGACATTGACAGTGGAGAGGCCACTGATTAGAGGTCAGAGGGGTGCTCCAGAGACCCTGGAGCCCTATGAGAGCACTAGGCTGGGAGGGCAGAGTCTGAGCACTGAGTTGGCACCAAACACAAACTTGGCCACACCTCAATTTTCTCTCCAGCTGCTAGTCCTGGATACTGCCTACTATGGATTGAATTGTGTCCCCAAAAAATATGCGTTGTAAATCCTAACCTCTATGCCTGTGATTGGAGCCCTGGTGGGAGAGTGGTTAAGAGCTCGGCTGCTAACCAAAAAGTCAGTGGTTCGAATCCACCAGCTGCTCCTTGGAAACCCTATGGGGCAGTTCTAATCTGTGAGTCGGAATCAACTCAACGGCAACTGGTTGGTTGGCATGCCTGTAGTTATAATCCCACTGGGGAATGGGTTGCTTTTGTTGTGTTAATGAGGCGGGATTAATGTAGGGTGTGTCTTGAGTCTGTCTTTTACAAAATATAAAAAGAGCAGATTAAGCAAGCAAAGATGGGGGAAGACCGATGGCAAGCCACATGGAGATCTCCAAGGAACCGGGAAACAGAAGCTGAAGAGACAAGGACCTTCCCCCTAGAGCTGACAGAGAACCTTCCCCTAGAGCCACACCCTGAATTTGGACTTCTAGGCTTCCTAAACTGTGAGAAAATAAATTTCCATTTGCTAAAGCCACCCACTTGCAGTACTGCTGTTAGAACAGCACCAGACTACGAAGACATTGCCCATAAACCTTCACTCCCCAAGCTGAGGCACAACCTCCAGGATCAACGTAGACCTCTTTCATATGGGATTTAAGTGTTTTAGGACAATGCCTAAAGGACAGCACCTCACAAAATTGGTTCCCCTGTGATCCTTACCCAGTTTTGAGAACCAGGCTGCAGACTCCACCCTGAAGCACCCCATCTTGTTCACCATGCCTGACTCCTGGCCTGTGGAAGACTCTGCTCCTGCTGACTGAAATTTCTGGTTTACCATCATTTCTGTCCTCAGTTTCTCACACCACACCCTTCCCAGCCATTCTGAATTTTTGCAATGTCACTTTGTCCTTTACTCCAGGAGGCCATTCCTGACTTTCTACGTGTGTTCCCATAGTCCTGAATTTCCCTCTTCACAGCACTTTTCACGTTCGATTGTACTTTACTACAAGGTCCCTATAGCTGGAACAGCCTTTATTCTCCAGTGAGATTCCCCAGCACCAAGAATAGTGACTGGAACTCATGGACTTCCGTCAGTGTTGGCTGAATGAATGAATGAATGAATGAATGCGAAAGCTAGGTAATTCAGGTCCCTAATAGATTATTTGCAGTCTAAATAATGGTGGTAGTCAGCTCCAATACGGCCCCAGTGATCCCTGCCTCTAGGTATTTGCATGTTGGGTAGTTCCTCTCCCGCATTGTACCAGGGTTGGTCTCTGTGACTAATAGAACGTGGCAGAAGTAGTGGAGTCACTTCTGAACTTAGGTTATAAAAGGCACTGCAGCTTTCATCTTAGTCACTTCTCTCAGTCTCTTTCATAGGTCGTTTGCTCTGAGGGAAGCCATCTGCTATGGAGAGGCCCATGGTGTGAGAAACTGAGGCCTCTAGCCAATGGCCATCGCGGAGTTGGGGCCTGCCCATGATCCTTTGAGAGGACTTAGAAGTGGATCCTCCAGCCCCATTTGAGCCTTAAGATGACAGCTACCCTGTAACCTCAGAAGATATCTTGAGCCAGAACCACCCAGCTAAGCTGCTCCCAGATTCCTGACCCTCAGAACCTGTGTGAGATAATAAATGTGCGTTGTTTTAAACTGCTAAATCTTAGGGTAAATTGTTACCCATCAATAGATAACTAATACAATCATCTAGTTAACAATGGAATTGGCTGGGGTACTGAGACCTGCCTTATAACTTGGCACCACAGAACTGCCAAGTGGTGGCACTATTACTATTACTATTACTGAACTGTAAGTTCAGCTACATTTGGCAAAATATTAACCCCCAAGGCATAACAAATGCCTATCTAAAGTTAGAGGCATACAAGTTTGTTTGCGGACATATGAAAGTGTTTGCTAATGACTCGCACGCAATCATCAGGCTTAACCAGTTTATTTTCAGATTGATAAAAATAGAGCAGACAGTTGCATCTTACTGACTGCTCATCGTTCACAGAGCCTGCACTGGGGGAGCAAACAGAAGCAACCATATTGCTTCAATAAAGCTGTCCTCCCAACCCCACACACACATGTTGGAGCAGACCTTGGTATGCGTCAAGGTGATCCCTGGAAACTTAGGAGGAAGGGGCAACTTTCTTGTGTCCCGAAAGACCTCTTCCAATGAGGGCACCAACCACCACTCCTAAATCAAATGTAGGGTGATATTTCCTCTTAGGATTCTAAAATTTCCCACCATCATCACCATCACCATGAGCTTGGAGGAAGGACAAGTTGAAAAGACGAGGTGTAGATGGGTCAAGAAGGGTTAGAGTCTGGGAAAAGAAGGTTAAATGGAGAAGTGTGTTCACAGAGTAGCCTCCAGGCTCATGCTATTGTCATCGGGAAAAACCCAAGATAATTCGAGCAGTGAGCAGACAGGTAGTTTCAGGGAATCAACTGGCAATAAGACCCCAATTAGGAGATCACATTGGTTGGTTCATGGATAACTCACATATTCAGTAGCCCAGACTATAAAATGGGAATGATAAAGTGCCCTAAGCTGGTTTTGGAGCCCCGGTGGTGCAGTGGTTGAGAGTTCGCCTGCTAACCAAAAAGGTCAGCGGTTCAAATCCACCAGTTGCTCCTTGAAAATCTTATGGGGCAGTTCTACGCTGTCCTATAGGATCGCTATGAGTTGGAAACAACTCGAGGGTGACGGGTTTTGGAAGCTGGTTGTGGGCAAAAAGGCAGCAAAAATCTGGGGTACATTGAAAAGAGAGAGTTTATCTCCAGAGAAACAAAACTGCCTGTACGAGATAGAGCAACTATACAGGAACTGAATGGGAGTAACAACAGCCTTCATCATGGGCATTTGCCATGTACCATGTACTGTGCTGAGCACAGCTCGTCAATTATCTTCTTGAATTCTCAGAACAGTTCTATCAGTTGTTAGGTATTATTATCCTCACATTATAGAGCTAGACTGAGTCTCAGAGCGGCTGAGTAACTTGCCCAAGTTCACACTGTCAGTAAGTTGTGGAGTCAAAATTAAAGCCCGGATCCGCCTGACTTCAAGCCCAAGTTCCAGCCACTGGAGACTTTTCCAGATATAAGAAATTTCACGCCTTCTAAATCCAAAGTTTATAAACTCTTCCCCCTACCATAGCATTGCAAATACAAAGGGCAGTGCAGGTCCTTCATAGCAAGAATTCTGCAGAGGACACAGTAGAGACATTTTATATCAGGATAAAGTCTTTTCACCTGATTTCAGGGACTTGGGAAATAACA
The DNA here is from genome assembly GCF_000243295.1 of Trichechus manatus latirostris. Lineage (NCBI taxonomy): Eukaryota > Metazoa > Chordata > Mammalia > Sirenia > Trichechidae > Trichechus > Trichechus manatus. Next base: position 7,417,247 of record NW_004444028.1, on the reverse strand, counting down.
GGCAGAAACAAAAATAGCTAGGATGTAGGAAGTATAGTTGATCAAGACTCTGCACTTTAAAGGTTGAACTGAGAGCAGTTGCAGACAGAGACTGAGACTTGTCTGCAATTAGTATACAGGCTCTGACATCCAGTGCTGAGCTGTCTGCCAGGGGCCAACATAGCCAGCATGGGATAGAACTCATGCGGTTGCCCAGACTTCCTCCTTCATTCACTTAATGTCCTGTCTTCTCTGACAGACAATAAGCTTAGTAAGGCAGAGACGTGTTTGCAGTGTCTAGTCCCATATCTGACATGTTGTTGGTGTTCAGGATTTATTCATGGGACGTGACAGTATTGTTAGTTTTTGCTGGATGTCATTGAGTTGGTTCTGACCCACAGCAACCCCGTGTACAACAGAACAAAACACTGCCCCATCCTGCGCTATCCTCAAAATCATTGTTACGCTTAAGCCCATTGTTGCAGCCACTGTGTCAATCTATCTCGTTCAGGGTCTTCCTCTTTTTTGGTCAGATTTTGTGGGATGCTATTAAAGCAGTACATAGGGGGACATTTATAGCACTAGCACCGATATTACTAAATTAGAAAATTCTCAGATCAGTGACCTCAACTTCCATTTAAGAAACTATAAAAAGAAGAGCAAATTAAACCCAAGCGAGCAGAAGAAAGCAAATAATCAAGATCAGCATGGAAATAAGTGAAATGGAAAACAGAAGATAATACAGAAAATCCAATGAAACCAGAAGCTGGTTCTTTGAAAAGGTCAATAAAATTAATAAACCTCTAACCACACTGATCAGGAAAAAAAGGGAAGACACAAATTACCAATATTTAGAATGAAAGATGTGACATCACTACAGATTCTACAGATATGAAAGGATAAAGGAATACAATGAACAACTTTATGCCAATAAATTCAACAACTTATATGAAATGCAAACATTCCTTGGAAGACGCAAACTACTAAAACTCATTCAAGAAGAGATAGATCATCTGAATAACCTTATATCTATTAAAGGAGCACAATTTGTAGTTAAAAATAGTCTCACAATGAAAATGCCAGGCCCTGATTGCTTCACTGGTAAATATATACTTGCAGTTGATATTTTCAGAGTGAATAAATAAGCAGTAGATCTGCAGACAACACAGAATTGGAAAACGACACACAGAACAAGGAAGAGGCTCCAGAGGAGTCTCAGTCGGACAATTCCTGAGCACTTTTGGCTATTTGCTACCAATGGCCTAATGAAGAAGGCTTGGATGAATAATCCACAGAAGCAGCAGTCAAGAAATCAAATGATGTATCGCACTGGGCAAATCTGCTGCGAAAAACCTCTTTGGAGTTCTACAAAACAGAGATACCACTTTGATGACTAAGGTGTGCCTGACCCACGCCACGGTCTTTTCAATCACCTCATATGCATGCGAAAGCTGGGCAATGAAAAAGGAAGACAGGAGAAGCACTGATGCATTCAAACTGGGATGGAAGACAGGAGAAGCACTGATGCATTCAAACTGGGATGCTGATGAAGAATACTGAATATACTGGGAACTGCCAGAAGAGCAAACAAATCAGTCTTCGAAGAAATACAACCAGAATGCTGTTTAGAAGCAAGGACGGTGAGACTTCGGCTTGCTTACTCGGACACACCATCAGTCAAGACCAACTGCTGGAAAAGGACATCATGTTTGGTAAAGCAGAGGGTCACTGAAAACGAGGGACACCCTCAGGGAGATGGATTGCACAACAGCCACGACAATGGAGTCAAACATCCCGACGATGGTGAAGACAGCACAGGACGGAGCAACATTCTGTTGTGTTGTACATCAGGGGCCCATGAGTTGGGTCTGCCTGAACGGCAACTGACAACAACAATAATGTGGTTGTTCATGTGTACAGACTATTGACTCTGTCATTACTAACTGATGGTTTAGTACCTCTCCACTAAGCCCTTTCTTTTCTTTATAAAGTTCTGAATTAAAAAATTTCTTCAGAGATTGTTAATGAGAGACACTGAACAAGATAGATCCAAATGATCTGTATATTCCCCATCCTGGTGACCATTTATTCATTCAACAAACATTTACTGGGGACTGGTTCAGTTCCCTGCCAACACTTTGGGCTGACCTTTGAGGAGCCCTGGTGGAGCAGTGGTTAAAGCACTTGGCTGCTAACCGAAAGGTTGGCAGTTCAAACCCACCATCTGCTCCATGGAAGAAAGATGTGGCAGTCTGCTTCCTTAAAGATTTACAGCCTTGGAAATCCTAGAGGTCAGTTCTACCCTGTCCTACAGGGTCACTGTGAGTCAGAATTGACTCGACGGCAGTGGGTTTTGTCACACACACACACACACACACACACACACACACACACACACACATACATATACCAGGGCCTCTGCTAAGCTCTAGAGATAAAAAGTCCAATAAAACATGCTTCCTGCCATAACAAGCTCCTACTCTAGAGATATTTACAGATGAGGAATTCAATGATTACCACGTGGCATGGCTGGTGCTATGACAGTGTAGGGGGTCTCCAGAGAAGGTGAACTTGAACTGAATTTTAAGTATGAGTAGAAGTTAGTTAAATTAAGAAAAGGAAAAGGCATTTGGCCAGCACCACATTGGCCTGGAGGCTGAGAAAGCACATTCACTCTGGGGAACTACAAGCAGTGCATTAGGACTGTAGCAGAAGACAGCGGTTGGAGATAATGTAAGATTAGCAGGCAGGAGACAGTGAGAGGCCAGGCTCTGGGCGCTTAGCCAGGAAGTATGGGCTTTACCCAGAAAGCGACGTAGATCCAGGGAAGAGGGAAGCTCAGAAGTGAGATGATAGGGCTGGTGTTTCAGATCATCATCCAGCTGGTGAATGAATTAGAGGAGGGCCAGAGGCGGACAGAGAGACGAGTTCTGAAGAATATCCGGAAATTGGGGAAGAAAATAACGAGAGTCAGAACCAAGAGACTCTAGGCTTCCCCGGAGTGGTCAGACTAGGAGAGCAGCCCCCACTCCTGCCAGTGGGACGGTGACTGGACAGAGCATACCCCTACTTGTACGCATGTCGCCCCCTCTTACACACCCCCCTTACCCAACAGGAAAGGAGAAAGATGTGCCAGGCATGGTGCTGGGTGACTTCTGCGTATCACCTAAAATCTCATAACTGTCTGAAAGTGCAGTATCGTCCTCCTTTTACAGATCAGCAATCCAGGGCTTCCAGAACTACCCGACTCAAACTGCAAGTAGTGGATTTGTGAGCCAGCCTCACATATGCACCTGTGAGGCCCTGATTAACTACTTCACCAGTTAAACGCGGCACCTCTCATCTTCAGCTCACCTCATTCCCAGAAAGGTGGTACATCCTGGCTTCCTGCAGCAGCGGGAAGACCTCCGGGCACTGCCTGATGAGAGGGTCAGCTTCGACCGTCTCCACAAAGTACCACGGGTCCAGAAGCGGTAAGCGCACGTTCTCGAGGACATAAGGGAGCAAGCAGAGTCGTTCCGACTGTTTGTGCCGGACCCAGCTCATTACGGTCTCGAACACCTGGGCCTCTTCGGTCACATAAAGGTCATCACTCTTCAGGATGTGGTACAGAGTGTCCACAGGAAGCTCAAGGAACTCGTCGGAGTTCAGAATCTGCACAAAGTTTTGGATGATGTAACTCTGAACCTGCTTCTTTAGACTGCCCAAGGAGTGTGTGTCCGCCAGCCTCAGTATCCCGACACAGTTTTCCGGGTTCAAGGCGTCTGTGAGAAAGCTGGCACAAGCATCCACCATCCGTAGGAACTAACAGAACAAAAGGGGGACAAACAAGGCCAGAAAAGGATTAGTCCACAAGGATGCTTATTAGAGACTGGTGTCTAGTGGCAAAAACTTAGAAACAAGCTAATGTCCAACAAGAGGGGACTCTGTCTAAACAAATGATAACACGTCCACGTGGTAGACAGCTACATAGTCATTAAAAAACATGTCGTAGAAGAACATTAAACTATACGGAAAATGCTCATAATGCATGAAGTTTAAAAACTTGTTCGCTGCATCTAGTCAAACCTCTAGATATAATTAGCAATTTACAGGAAATACAGAGGAGAAAGGGACATGTTCAATGACACCATGCGGATACACTCAACAAAATTCAGACTATGGGACGTCTACATTACAACGGATTCCATTTCTTCAATAAATACATTAACGAGGGGGGGAAAAGAAGGAGAGGAGGGGAGGGAGACATTTCAGCCTATTGCAGAGTATGGACTTTATTTGGATTTCTGGTTTGAACAAACAAACTTAAAAAATTCACAAAATTTTTAGAATGGCTAATATTTGATGATACGAATAATATGAAGCAATTAATATTAAGTGCGATCATGGAATTGTGTCTGTGTTTAAAGAATCCTTACCTTTTAGAGTAATACTAAAATATTTGCAGATGAAATGAAAGAAAGCAGTTCACCAAATCATACGTACGTTATGATCCTATTCTTATAAAGAAAAAATATATAAAAATAGGCGTAGAAAAAGGACTGAAGGATATACATAAAAATACTAACAGTTGTTATCTCTCTGTGTGGCACCCTGGTGGCAAAGTGGCTAAGCATTCGGCTGCTAACCAAAAGGTCGGCAGTTTGAATCACCAGCTGCTCTTTGGAAACCCTATGAGGCAGTTCTGCTCTGTCCTGTAGGGTCGCCATGAGTCGGAATCAACTCGACGGCAACAAGTATCTCTCTGTGTATCAGGTAACTTACAGCAAATTATTCTCTAGTAACAAACAACCCCCAAATCTCAGGGGCTTACACAATAGATGTTTACTTCTCACTCACATTACTTGTCCTTCACAGGTCAGTTTATTCCAGGACCCAGGATGACAGAAAAGCCCTTAAGGGAGATACACTGGTCTCGTGACAGAAGGAGAAAAAGACGGCAGATCACACAAAAGCTCTTGAAGCTTCTGCTCAGAAGTGTCTCGTGCCATTTCCACTCACACTTAACTGGCCAGGCAATCACGTGGCAAATTTTGTCGTCAAGGGAACAATATTACTCCCACGGAAACGGGTCCCATAGAACGAGCAGGGAATAGGCTGCATAAATCATATGATGTACCACACTCTCTAACAAGAGTATGTGGAATTTTTTTTTATGTTTGTGTATTTATATACTTTCAAATCCTCTAAAATGAATAAATACTACTTTTTTAAAAAAAGGTTGCGGTAAATATATATGCGTGTGTATACATATATATGTGTATATATATATAAAACAAAAAATTGCCATGCCACATTTTTGACATGGACAATTCAGTAACGTTAATTGTTCTCATCATGCTGTGCAACCATCACCACAGTAAGTTCTCATTGTTGTAATTAAAAAACTAATTTGTAAAGTTTTTGGTCGGTTCTCCTGTTGTGCTTTCAAATTAGCACCATTTTCATAACGAAGAGTCCCTAGTGCACGCACAGCACTTTACAGCTTTCGAGCCACTGTCAAATCCACTATGTTAGTAAATGCCCGTTTTACAGATCAGCTGGAGCCCTGGTGGTACAGTGGTTAAGCATTCGGCTGCCAATCAAAAGGTCAGCAGTTCAAATCCACCAACTGCTCCTTGGAAACCCTATGGGGCAGTTCTACTCTGTCCTCTGGAGTTGCTATGAGTCGGAATTGACTCGACAGCAACTGGCTTGGTTTTTGGTTTTGGTTTTACAGTTGAGCTACTGTCCTCGTGTCTCCAAGGCATCCATTCGTTCGTTCTTAGTCATTGTTCTCTGAAGCTAAGCTCTGAACGATTCTAGCCTCCTAGCTCCCCTCCTTGTCCTCTGGGTCCTCTATAGGGTCAGGTTCTCAGTGTGCTTGGGTTGACTAATTAATGAAAGAGGGGCAGAGGGAGGCTGAGGGGAGAGGGCCTCGTGAGGGTATGGATGGGACAGACCCAGTAGGGAGGAGGCAGCATGCAGAGGAGAAGCTCTGGTGACCAGAGCTGGAGGTAGCAGGGCTGTGGGGCCTAAGATTGGGGTTGGGGGAAGGGCAGGGCTGGTCTTCAAGTGGACCAGGTTGACTTGGGCTCTGGCCTTCACTCCAGAACATACTAGGGGCACACTTCCCTGACTCTTTGGATCAGTCCCATCACAAAATGTTAACTTCCTATGTCACACCACACGTTCCAATGGTCAGTTTAGAAAACAGGTTCAATGCAATGTTGGAGAAAGCCTGAGTTCTGCCTTGGGCCGCCCTGTCTGCTGGCCCCAACCACCTGCAGATCTGCTCCTTGCATGAGCAGCTGTGGAAACGGTTGAGACTGAGAATTCTAACACCTGTGCAGTTCTTTCCAGATTTTCAGTTCAAAGAGTAAAAATATGCAACCGAGACCAAGCCTCACCGAGCCCTCGCACCCTGTCACCAGAGCCCTATGTGGGCCTGCCCACAGAGACATTCTCCAGGGTTGAGAGGAAGCTCACACTCAAAACACGCATGCCGTGTGTGAGGGGAAGAGCTTACGAAAGTAAAGAGATATCACAAAATATTTAGACTATCTCTGGGAAGCCACTTAAGAACCTGGTAACAGTGTTTGCCTCTGGGGAGGGGAACTACTGGTTGGGGCCAAGGTTGCTGTTGTGTTGTTAGGTGCTGTCAAGTCGTCTCTGACTCATAGCTTCCCTGTGTACAACAGAACCAAACACTGCCCGGTCCTGCGCCATCCTCACAATGGTTGCTGTGCTTGAGCCCATTGTTGCAGCCACTGTGTCAACCCATCTTGCTGAGCGCCTTCCTCTTTTTTGCTGACCCTCTACCAAGCATGATGTCCTTCGCCAGGGACTGGTCCCGCCTGGTAACATGTCCAAAGTATAGCCTCGCCATCGTTGCACCATCCAGGTGGAGAGGGAGAACTACTTTTCACTCTTTACTGTTTCGTATCTCCTGAATTGTGTATCACACGTAGGAATTACCCATTTAATGTGAGTAAAGTTTTTAATGCATAGGGAAAATACTAGAAGGTAACTCATCAAAATGTTAATAGTGGTTGTCTCAACTGTGGGTTTATAGAAAGTTACTAATTTGATATTTTAGACTTTGATGTATAGACCAGGCTTTCTATATTCAGCATGAAATTCCTTTTAAAATCAGAAAAAAATGAAAATATAAAATCCATCCTTTCTTTTGATTTTAGAGTACACAATGAGAAAATAAAGTGTAAACTATATATATGTAAATGAAGAACACCTACTATGTGTCTTATTAACTACCTCATTTAATTCTCACAACAATACTATTGAGTAGATATTTGTTATCATTCCTGCTTTATTGATGAGGAAGATAGATTCAGAGAGGTGAAATAGTTTCCTCAAAGGCTCATAGCTAATAAGTGATTGTTGTTGTTAGGTACCATCCGGTCGGTTCCAACTCATAGTGACCCATGTACAAGAGAACGAAACACTGTCCCATCCTGCGCCATCGTCGCAATCGTTGTTATGCTTGAGCCCGTTGTTGCAGCCACCCTGCCAATCCATCTTGTTGAGAGTCTTCCTCTTTTTTGCTGACCTTCTACTTTACCAAGCATGACGTCCTTCTCCAGGGACTGGTCTCTCCTGATAACCTGTCCAAAGCACGTGAGACGAAGTCTCGCCATTCTTGCTTCTAAGGAGCGTTCTGGCTGTACTTCTTCCAAGACAGACCTGTTCATTCTTCTGGCAGTCCATGGTATAGTCAATATTCTTCACCAACACCCTAATTCAAAGGCATCGACTTTTCTTCAGTCTTCCTTATTCATTGTCTAGCTGTCGCATGTATATGAGGTGAGTGAAAACACTATGGCTTGGGTCAGGTGCACCTTAGTCCTTAAAGTGAGGTCTTTGCTTTTTTAACACTTTAAAGAGGTCTTTTGCAGCAGATTTGCCCAATTCAATGTGTCATTTGATTTCTTGACTGCTGTTTCCATGGGTGTTGACTGTGGAACCAAGTAAAATAAAATCCTTGACAACTTCAACATTTTCTCCGTTTATCATGATGTTGCTTATTGGTCCAGTTGTGAGGATTTTTGTTTTCTTTATGTTGAGGTGTAACCCATACTGAAGGCTGTAGTCTTTGATCTTCATCAGTAAGTGTTTCAAGTCCTCTTCACTTTCACCAGGCAAGGCTGTGTCATCTGCACAATGCAGGTTGTTAAAACAGTCTTCCTCCAATCCTCATGTCACATTCTTCTTCGTATGGTCCAACTTCTCAGATTATTTGCTCAGCATACAGATCGAATAAGTATGGTGTAGAGCTGGGATTTAAATTTGTCTTATATGATTCAAAAAAAAAAAAAAAAGCATGTTTTTCTACTCTTCCAAGCTGCTCCAGGTCACATAGTGAATGCGTGGGAAAAGGCTTGGCAACTGCTGAACATCATTTGCACGCTTCGCAGGATAGCTCAGGTTATCTGGTCTTCCAGACACAGGAAGGATTGGCCAACAGATGCCAAATCTTTTCCCTGCGCTGTGACTTTAGATAAGCAAAGAAGGAAATCAGGGAGGTAAATCAAAGCACTGAAGCTCACATTTGTTAGAAACATGCCTCCCTCCACCTATCATCCACCTATTCACTGACCAAACGTGTACTGGGCATCTGCTATGAAGAGGGCCCTCAGCTAGTGCTGGGGGCACAGAGATAAACATAAAAAGAGACACAGTACCTGTGCTCATTGGAACTGATAGACTAGTGGGGGAGGCAGACATTAATAAAAGACACGCAAATAGTGTAAAATGACTACCATGATAAACGGATTATGTAACAAAGCTCAGTGATTCCGCTGTCCACATCTGATATACGACCAACTCCTTAGTGGTTAAGTGTTTGGCTGCTAACAAAAAGGTCAGCAGTTCAAATTCACCAGCTGCTTCTTGGAAACCCTGTGGGATGGTTCTATTCGGTCCTATAAGGTTGCTATGAGTCAGAATCGACTCGATGGCAATGGTTGCTTTTATTTTATTTTATTTTTTTGTTCTACTCAAGACTGTCTACAGTCTGGTTCTAACTCACCACGGGGTCCTCCCTGATGGAAACCTAGCCACAATCAAACCTGTCTCCGCACCTTCTCCAAACTCTCCCTCAGCTTCCCTATCGAGCCTTTCAATGCTCATGTCATTTCCTCAGCTGGGACAGCCTTTCTCCCTCATACTATCTCTTAATATCCTGCTCTCCTCAGTCATGCAAATTTGACTCCAGAGCCCACTTTTTAAGGAAGGACCCAGGATAGCTCATCTCATTTTTAATTGAGAAGTCCCCTTTTAGTTTATCTCAGGAAAGAGGAAGACATGACTACCACTGTCGTCAACTTTGTCTACACAGGAGTGTTATCTTTATTCACAATTATTAAGTCTTGAATCAGTGGGTGGGCTCCAGAGAGTCTATGAACCCCTACAATTAAATGCAAATGTTTGTTTGTCAGTGTGGCATTTTTGTGAGAATAGAGTTTGCAGAGGACACTGTGAGTTGATACCCAGGAATCCATCCACCTGAGGACAGTGCCAAACAAGAGGAAGAGCCAAGTTGAGATAACCAGAGAGAAACAGAGTCAGATTCCTGAGCAGACTGTGCTTGAAGCCTTCCCTGACTCAGAACATGTTTAATTCTAAGTCAATAATTGCTTAAGAAGAAAGGGGGGAAATGGAAGGGAAGGTAAAGGAAAGGAAAAGAAGTGGATAAATCCTACCTATCCATGAGGTTCTTTCTCAAAAGCCGTTTCTACCCTGATGACTTCTCCAATTCTCCAATATGGTATCAGTTTCTCTCTGCTCTGTGCTCCACTTGGCAACTCAGTTGCCCTTTGTGTGGAGTACCAATTACATTTCTGCCTTGTGCTACAGTTGCTTGAGATAAGCATCTCAAGCACAGGTTCTAGGACATAATTGTGTTTTTATTTCCAGCAGCATCTAGCACAAAGTCTGGCAAAATAAAGGAAAGAAAAGGAGAGACAGAAGGAGGAAATATTTATTGGACACCTAGCAAGTACGAAGATCTGTGCTAGACCCTTTCCTACCTACTTCATTTAACAAATACAAGAGGCGAGTATTTGTATTACCATTTCAAAAAGGAGGAAACTGAGTATGTTGCCCAAGGTTGCACAGCTAGTAGGTGGTAGAGAAGATACTCAAGATCACTGCTAACTAATTTCTCACTCAACAACACATTGCCTTTGTAACTTGTTACATTGTTGAACTAACAAAACACCAGTAGAGTCTAACAAGGCTTTATGAGGACAAGGCTGGGTGAGAGAGTCTCAAGATTGCCTACGTTTCCCCTAAAATACACTTCAATAAACATTTTTTAGTGTGAAGGGTGTAGGACGTCATCACATGATAAAGGTAAAGGAAAGGAAAAGAAATGACTGGGAATCTGCTGATGTGCAGAACAATCATAGGAACAAGAAATTATCTTTTTAATTTTTTTTTTTTTTTTTTGCATTTTCATATCCAAGATTATTTAAGACTTTAAGGTAACTTTTCTGTCTCAACCTGCCCCAGTGGCACATGAACTTGTTTATTAAAGCTGAGTGATGACAGATAATGGCAAAAGCCAGCCAACTTCCTGTCTGGGGGGACATGTGAGCAGAAGGTGACAGCCAGGCACCTGACTCTTGAACAGGGAGACTAAAAATACAATCAAAGAAACCACTGGAGACATGACTGCAGTTCCCATGAGAAGTTTATGCCTCAAGGCGAACACTCCCCCTGCTCCCCCATCTCCACTGTCCCTCCTCTGCTTTCCTTCCATGATCTCCAAAACCTGGGGCCCTAAGAGGTTCCACCAATGTAATTCCACATCTCCCTAAAGGTTCCTTCAAATTCACTCCAGAATACCTGAAGTTCTCATTTGGTCTGAATCAGCAAAGTCTAGGTGGTCTTGTTGTTATTGCAAAGGGTTTATGAAGACAGTGGAATATTTCTCTTTAGTGCCAACAAATCAATGCATAAAGAGAGAGTAAGTTGTTTGAGAGTGTTTCAGAATTCACCTTAGGGTTTTTTGGTCACCATTTCTCTTTCCAGACAACAGATACCCGTTGCCGTCGAGTCGATTCCGACTCATAGCGACCCTACAGGACATAGGGTTTCCGTGGTGGATTTGGACTGCCGACCTTTTGGTTAGCAGCCGAATGCTTAGCCACTGTGCCACCAGGGTTCCAGACAATAGATACTAAAAGTAAAGCTGTTCTTTTGTATTGATGTTAATGAGGGGTCTGATCTTAATTTTCCATTCTTACCTCTCTCCCTCCTTCCTAGGTGACGTACCCAGCTCCAACTCCATGGGAATATGCCTCCCACTCACCCAGGATATCCTCTGCTCCCTCTAGAATTTCCATCCTTGGTCTAGACTTGACTGAGAGGTCTGCTGGCTCCTGGAAGCCGTATGGGTTGAGCAGGAAAGGAGGGAGCTAAAACCTACAAAAGACCCACTCACTAAGGCAAGGCAGGTTCTGGGGGACTGAGACAACTATAGAAGTGGACCAACCTCAGAAGTGAAGTCATAAGGGAAAGGAAAAGGTCAGTGCACAGAAGCCATACTAGAAAAATAGTTTTGAGAGAAATACCAATTACTGGTAATAATCTGAACATTTGAGCTTCAAAAGCCAGAACCCTAAAGGATTCTAGGTATAAAGTTTATGCCAAAACAGTAGATGTAGGAGAATGGATGATAATGTAAGGGTCAGCTTTTCCCACTCTGGAGGAGATCAAGATTCCCAGGAAGAGAGAGTCTATCAATAGAGTAAGAAGCAGGGTCTTCTGAGATGATGAAGAAGTGGGTACCGGAGATGACCTGCATCCTATCTCCCAACCCAGGCCAAAATTCTGGAGTAATGGGGTATGGAAAAACCCATTACAGGTGGCGGACCTGAGAACAAAAGAATGCATGCTTTGATTACCAAATTGAAATTTTATAGTAATTCTTATAACAACAGCAGAAGAGGAACTGGAGGGTGTAGTTTCCAGACAAAGGCACCTGAGGCAGTCGCTCCAAGTTCCCTGTAGTCACAGAGTGGCACAGGGGAGCAAAGAGGGGGCACCGAGAGGACTGGCAGCCCTGAAGAGGCCTTGCAAACAGGATAAAGAGAATGAAAAGTGACTCACCAGGACTGAGGACCAGAACCAGGTGAGATCGTGGACCTTCAGGTGATGCCAGTGGGAAGGGGGCAATGACCAGAAAGAGACCGATGGGAATCCAGATTCTCCAGCAGATGGGGCATGGACCAATGATGCTAATGGCCATGATGACCCTGGGCCAAAAGTCCTTTGCTGTGATGCCCTGGCACTGCGTAAACACCCGCTGGAACTATGTAAGCACCCCTAATCCTGGGACAATGACACCTTCCTGAAGTGAGTTTTCATTGACTACAACTTCCGCCACTGGTAGAATGGGGAGCTCAGAACAGACATTAAATTCGATGATAGAAAAATAATAGGTTACACCATGTTTTGTTTTGTTTTGTTTTGTTGCACCTGAGTTTTTAGCCTAAGATTTAGATCCTCTATACTAATGAGAACTCGAAAAGAACAATATGAAGCTCAAAACAGGCAAAAATAATCCATGATTATAGATACTGGAGTAGTGGTTACCCTTGGGGAGGGCCTGTCTGGGAAGGGCACAAAGAAGTGTTCTGAGATGCTAGGAATATTCTAGATCTTGATCTTGGTGGTGGTTACATGGTTGTATCCACCGTTACCCATTGTCATCGAGTGACTTCTGACTCATGGCAACGCCATGTGTGTCAGACTAGAACTGTGCTCCATAATGTTTTCAATGGTGACTTTTGGTTGGGGCCTTGAGTAATTTCTGAGGTGGTCCCTATATTCATCTACTAATTAACAAGAGCAACACACTCATTCATTTATTCACACATTCGTCTACTCAACAAATATTTATTGAGTGTCTACTATGTACCAGGTATTATACAAGCCAAGAAGCCAACCCAAGCTATCAAGTCAGTCACTGACCTACCTCAAGGCTACCTCATCCATGTAGGTCTTCCCTCATCCATACAGATCATTAGCAAATAAAGTAATATAAAAGTAAGCAATATCAGGACCTTCACCAAAGTCTCCTCAAACTGCCATCACAACAGAAGTTATGTCACTGCCCCAGAAGGTGTTGAGGAAGTACCAGGTGGGTTCTTCTCAGGCCCAGGCCAGATGACCAGGCTCCCACTCCAGTGTCTCCCTTTCTTTCCTCATGTAGGGCCCAGGGACTCAGCCTGTTCTTTTTTCTTCTAAGCTGCCACTGCTGCTCTGTATCTTGGAGATCCTTCCCTCCAAAGATTAAATGCAGGGCAAGTATGCTCTCCCTGGCATCACATCTTCTTGCTGGCCTGCAAATAAACTCACCAACCCTTAGTCTTCCATGAGGGTTTTTTTTTGTACTTTAGATGACGGTTTATAGAATAAACTAGCTTCTTATTAAACAATTAGTACACATATCAACACTCTCCCTTCTTGACCTTGGATTCCCTATTACCACCTTTCCTGTCCCTTCCTGCCTTCTAGTCTTTGCCCCTGGGCTGAGGTGCCCCTTTAGTCTCATTTTGTTTTATGGACCTGTCTAATCTTTGGCTAAAGGGTGAACCTCAGGAGTGACGCCATTACTGAGCTGAAAGGGTGTCCAAGGACAATACATTCCATGAGTTTTTTTTAAATAAAAATGAAAGTAACAAATTTAGCAAAGTTCTCCAAACAAACAAATGGCCAAGTTTGAAAATCTTACCAGTTCTTATAGCCAATGTCCTAGATCTATAGTTTCTAGCTGCCTTGGTTATTTAGAACTCCAGTGGTTGAAGGTCCAGTTAGGACAAGGGAGGGTCCTTGTTTCTCTGGAGGCCAAGCTAGGTGACATCCATCTCAAAGGACCCTGCCTCCCTCACTTGTGAACAGGTCTTTTGGGCCTTTCCTTGTAGAGGCTTCTCTTACCTTTACCTTTCTAAAAGCTATGTGGAGAAAGTATGTTTCTTACCATAACTGGCCAATAAATTATGTCCAGGTCACTGCAAAGTTCCTCTACTGGGCAGCTCAATTACAGTACTTGCCACACCCAAAGTTTCCTCCTCGAGGAAAGTGTCCCACTCCATGCCATAGCTGATCGGACCAAGGGACCCTTGACCAAGGGCAACCAGTGTGTAAGCTGGCCAGGAACCCGTGAAGTTGCCAGACATGAGAAGCTCCACTCAAATAGGGACAGTGATGACTGGCTTCGCCAATTGAATTCTCTCTTTCTGGACTGGGAAATTCTGGAATAGAAGTAATCAGTGGGTGACAGGAAGAGACGAAGAGAACACCTAAAAAAAGAAGCAGAGGCTAAGAGAGCAGCTGAGTCACATCAATAGTGTGACAATTAAGAAACTCTTGTTGCTGGGTGGGGTGGGGGACATCGGATAATCTGACTCCTTTTGGTTTCAGCCCCACAAACGTGGTATCAGCTTCCATGGGTGTTTTCAAATAACAGAAAACCCCAACTCTGGCACAATTTTCTCCACCTATAACTCTGACCAATTAAAGTACTGCATCTGTCCAGTTTATTGCAATAATCAGTACAATATGACCCTGATAAAATCATTTAAGCATGATCTTCTATAGTCCTAATCCAGAAGAAAACAAAGATTCAGGGACAATTTAGCGAAATGTTCTCACAGTTCAATGTCAGCCCAGTTTATCCCAAGCAAAAGCCATTCAAAGTAAAGTAAAAATTAACAGAACAGACCGATGATGGGAAGAAACTCCTATTAAGCATCTGTTACATGCCAGAACCTTACAAACATCATCTCATTTAATCCTCATAATAACTCTCGTTGCAAGGTAGATATTATCATTATCCTAATTTTTCAAATGAGAAAGCTGAAGCTCCATTTAAGTAGCTTGTCCACAGCCACGCAGCAAATAAGTGACTGAACTAGGATTTAAACCCAGGTCAGCCTGGCTCCTAAGCCCAGGTTCTTTCCACTCTATTATTCTGCTTTATAAGAGACAATTGTAGGTAACTAGACATGTTTCATATCTAAAGAGACTCCAACCACTGAAAACAATCTTGCAGGTCTACATGTATTGACCTATAACAATCTCCAAAATATATTGTGAAGCAAAAAAAAAAGATGCAAAATAGTGTGTATAGTATGCCAATATTTGTGTTTAAAAAATGGGGCAATGAGTAGGATTTATATACATATACATATACCGGCATATGCATAGAATATGAAGACTAGCAAGACACTCCTAACAGTAAAGATGGCAAAATGTTTCATTGCCTTCCTCCCTGTATTTCTGAGTTTGGAACAGGGGCACATATTACCCTTTCAAGGAGTAGATAATTTTTAAAAACCCACAAAGTGATCGCAATTTGTCCTTTATGGTAGTTTCAAGCATAAAAATAGTCCCAGTTTTCTATGTGTAAGACTTCTAAGCAGGTAGTCCAGGGGCAATAGGAATCAGAAAGTGGGTTAAATAGACACCCAGGAGCCCACAAGACTCTTCTCATACTTTTGTAAGAATTAACACTCATACGAAAAGTGTTAAAATAGTCTCCAACAGAAACTCGCTATTTTTTGCCTGGTAAGTGAAAGAGATTTTGAAAATTTAGGGGTTAGGGATTCTCAGAGTAGAAACCAAAAAAACCAGACCCATTGCCATCAAGTTAATTCTGACTCATAGAGGAACCAATAATAAATAAAGCTTGCCCTAAGCAAAGTTAGGAGCCCGGGTGTCTCAGTGGTTAAGAACTTGGCTGCTAACCAAAATGTCGGCAGTTCAAATTCACCAGCTGCTCCTTGGAAACCCTGTGGGGCAGTTCTACTCTGTCCTATAGGGTCGCTATGAGTTGGAATTGACTCCATGGCAATGGGTTTGGGTTTTGGTTTTGTTAAGCAAAGTTAGAAAGTGAGTAGAGAGTGTTTCTGGAAGCTTCTGTCCCCCTGGGGGGCCCAGCACACCACTTACTCTGTCTCTGGCCTCCTTGCCCAGCTCTCTAATTCAAACCAACCTCTCTATTGAGGCTTTTCACTTGGGAGAAAATGAAAAAAGAAGAAGAAACTTTAAGCCCTAATAAACTTCAGATTATCAAAGATTTATGTATCAACGTTAGAAACGTAACAAGACTGAATGAAATCATAGGTGAATGAGCATGTGATCAAACAATAGGGAAGACCTTTCTAAAAATGAACACCAGAGACAAAAACTATCAAGGAAATGATTGACACGTCTGACTAAATATGAGTTTTAATTTTTTGTACATATTTTAAAAAGGTTATCAGGTCCTGCACAGAGCTAGTGAAAACTGTAGAACAAAATTCTAACTCACACACACACACAAAGCCCAGACTTTACTGGTCTGTCAGAGACTGGAGAAACCCTGGGAGTATGGCCCCCGGACTCCCTTTAAACTCAGTACTGAAGTCACTCCTGAGGTTTACCCTTTAGCCAAAGATTAGACAAGCCCATAAAACAAAATGAGACTAAAGGGGCACACCAGCCCAGGGGCAAGGATGAGAAGGCAGGAGGGGACAGGAAAGCTGGTAACGGGGAACCCAAGGTGGAGAAGGAGAGAGTGTTGACATGCTGTGGGTTGGCAACCAATGTCACAAAACAATGTGTGTATTAACTCTTTAATGAGAAACTAATTTGCTCTGTATACTCCCATCTAAAATACAATTTAAAAAAACTTAAAAAAAAAAAAGGCTATAATGAAAATTGGGTCAAATGACAAACAGAAAAATATTTGTAGCACGCATTACAAAGGATGAGTCTTGAATATCTAGAGAATTTTTCTAGTGCTCTTGAAAAATCACCACCGAACTAAAAGAAGAACAAGAAACAGAAGCCCAAACTCCATTCTCAGTGGAGCTGGAAACATCGGTAACCTCGGACCACAGAGCACTAAGGCTGGGTGAGTAACTTTGCTGAGAGAAGGAAGGTCAGACCAAGTGCCAACAGAAAACAAGCTTGTCCCCCAAACCCTAAAAAGCAGGAATTAAAGTTCCAGGGAAACTGCAAGGTAAAGATAGGTGGGGGCTGATAACAGGGAGTGGGTTTAAGAAGTTAAGCCTCCTGACCCTCACCCCACCTTCTGTAGTCGGATAACGGCCGATTCCCACACCCACAGAGAAGAAGGTTTATTATCTGGAGAAAGCAAGCCAGACAGATTCTGGACTCAGAGACACCGGAAACTGAGGAAGACAGGTGGAAATGTCGCACTGCAAATAAGGGTAGTTAAGTAAAAATTGTACCCACACCTATACACCCACATAGACACACTCAGGAACACTTGCAGGTGGCTTATAACCCCTTTAGACAAGAGACTAAAGGATCCTTATCGGGATGAACTGAAGAAAAAAAAAAAACTAGAAAAAGTCCAACAGATACTGACATTTGGGAATTGCCAATAGAAAACCCAATAGTCCCTGTAAAACCCTCCTGTCTACAAGCCTCTCACCCCATTCCCTGTATGTCAAGCTTCAAACGAGTCTATTAAGGTCTCAATCTTAAATATGACTAGACAGTCAAGGATCAAATAACCAAGAAGGTACTTGAGGAAACCTTCTGTAACAGGTTGAATGGTGGCCCCTAACAAGATACATCCATGTCCTAATTTCCAGAACCTGTGAATATGACCCTATATGGCAAAAGATGTGATTATGTTAAGGATCTTAAGGAGTGGTTTATCCTGGATTACCTGGGCGGTCCCTAAATGCAATCACATGTATCCTTATGGGGCACAAACACATGGAGGGGAGCCCGCACAGATGAGGAGGAGGCCATGTGACCACGGATGCAGAGACTGCAGTGATGTGACCACAAGTCAAGGAATGCTGACGGATCCCAGAAGTTGGAAGCGGCAAAGCATGGATTCTCCCCTAGAACTTCCTGAGGGAGTACAGCCCTATCAACACCTTGATTTCTGGCTTCTGGAACTGTGAAAGAATACATTTCTGTTGTTTCAAGCCACCCAGTTTGTGGTCATTTGTTACAGCAGCAGTAGGAAACCGATACACTGTCTAAGGTAGAAGTTGGAGACCTACACAAGCAAGCAGGGAAACGGAACTTGAAGGGAAGAGAGAAAGCAGAAGAAAACTTCGCATACCATAAGGAGCCCCGGTGGTGCATTGGTTAAAGCACTTGGCTGCTAGCCTGAAGGTCAGCGGTGCGAACCCACCAGCCGCTCCATGGGAGAGAAGACCCGGCAGTCTGCTCCTGTAAAGATTACAGCCTAGGAAACCCTATGGGGCAGTTCTACCTGTCCTGTACGGTCGCTATGAGTCAGAATTGACTCAACGGCACATGACAACAACATGTACTTTTCATGGTAAGCTATTGTAGGTCATGACCCTTTAAAATAAAGATTTATACAAGAAAGAAGACATGAGATTCAAGAACAGAAGATCCAACATAGAAAAGAGATAAGAAGAACTCACAGGCTGACGGCAAAGGGAAGGGAGTCCCAGCATAACAGCGCGCTTCAGGCCTGGAGGGCAACCATTTCTGACCAGAGCAGGAGCGCAGCAGGGAAAAGAACTGATCTAAAATTGATGCATCGAGAGATAGCAATGTACACAAATCATTTAGAAGAAACAGCTAATCAAAATGACAGTAATTGCTCCTAAAGATTGGGCTGGAGCAAGGAAGAGGAGCAGAAGATTGCTACTTTTTTTTTTTATAAGACTTTTAGCTATAGTTGACTTTTTAAGTTATTTTTATGAAATACTTCAAACACCCTTATTATTTCTTTAGCATGCACATTTAAAACGTTTTTAATATGTATTTGCAAAGTAACTTCCAGAAAGAGGTTTCCATTTATACTTCCACCTGCAATGAATGAAAATGCCTATGTTACTCCACTCTTGCCAACATTGAATATTATACTATATATACTCTTGGCCGACATGATACACAAAACGTTATTTTACTGTTGACTTAATTTGCCTTTTGGATTACTATGAGGTTTGGCATTTAAAAATATATTTGTTGACCATTTGATCGTCATCTTTTATAGATTACCTGTTCATGTCCTTCGTTCATTTATTTCTATTAGGATGTTCATCTCACCCATATTAAATAAAAGTGAAAGAATGTTTATGAGAACATTGGTTTTGAACAGCCAAGTAGATGAGAACAACCTGAACTTTCAGCTACGGGTACTGATGCACTAAATTACTGTACCGTTAAATGCCATTCAGCTACTATAGTGTTTGGACATGTCGTCAGGAGGGATCAGTCCCTGGAGAAGGACATCCTGCTTGGTAAAGTACAGGGTCCGCAAAAAAGAGGAAGACCCTCAACGAGATGGATTGACACAGTGGCTGCAACAATGGGCTCAGGCATAATAACAATGATTGCGAGCATGGAGCAGGACGGGGCAGTGTCTCGTTCTGCTGTGCAGAGGGTCGCTATGAGTCAGAACGGACTTGAGGGCACCCAACAATAACAATAACAACTATAGTGTTGCTATAGAAATGCGACTATTCACGTGAAAATATGATTACAATATAACACAGGAAAAATAAACAAATTAAAAACAGTGTGTCCAATTAGGAGCCATTCTTATGTAACATGTAATGATATGACAAACATATATACAGCACTTACTGTGTACCAGGCCCTTAACAAATACCACAGCTCTAGGAAGTAGGCTCTGTTATCACCCCTGTTTTACTGAAAATGAAACTGGAGCACAGGGAAATTGTGAAACTTGCTCCAAGTCACACAGCCAGAGAGTGGGGGAGCCGGAATTTAAATCCCAGCCGTCTGTCTCCAAATCTGTGCTATTAACCACCCTGCAATCTGCCTCTGTACGTGCCAACGCTTAGAAAATGACATAGGCGTATATACACCAAAGAGCAGATACACCATATTGTCTCTGAGTGGGGGGGGGGGTAGGCAATTGTTATGTTCTTTTTGCTTGTATGGGTTTCTAATTTTTTCCGTAATAAGTTTGTAATTCTACTGCAATTTAAAAATATTAAAAAACTGCATTTTGAAAAACAAAATATATTCTCTTAACCTATCAGATAGGACCTATTTTAGCGAGCGGGAAAAAGAGGAGACCTGGTTTCTAGTCCCAACTGTCTCACTCATGGCACATAGTAAGTGCTCAATAAAACAAGTGTTCACTGATCATCTACTTTGGTGTCAGACAGTATACTTGAAGCAATACGTGCTATTACTATTACTATTGTCAGGATTAACTGTGCAACCTTAAGTAAGTCAGCAAGCCTCTCTGTGCCCCAGTAAATGAGATTAGCCTGAAGATAACAATGGCAGCTGTGGTTTGACTGAACCATGCGAATGGGGTGATCCTGCTAAAGGTTACTGGCCATTTTAGGAGGGAACGAAGGAGGGAGTATTTGTCTTTTAAGAGACTATTCAGAAAAGGCATAAAACCTGAACTACACAGAGGCCCCTCCACGCCATGGGAAGGGTTTTTCTGAAGTTAGAGTGTTGGAGTTGTGGATGGGATTCTGAGCATGAAGTTGCTGAGTCCCTCCCTCCACATAACGAGTGACTGTTTCCCTGCCCGTCAATGGGGCTGAGAGTGTAAGCAGGTGAGGACAGAGAAAGGGTGAAGGGGCGGGTTTGGGGGTGGGTAACTGACTTGGAGACATCACCAGGCAAGGCTTAACCAGCCCGGTGGAAGTAACTTGCTCTGTATCTTCAAGATGCCCTGGGGAAACTAAACCAATACAATTGGCTTAAACCGCAGCACCCTTTACTCAGAATTCAACAGAGCTGGTTCATGGTTGATTTTTCCTCCCTCTTTCCATTCTCCCTTCCTTTCTGGACCTCATCAATCCTGCCCGAACTCCAGCCTCAACAAAGCTAACACCATTGTCCATGGTCTTTGAACCTGGATCCCTCATTCACCCCATTCTCAGACTTTAGCTTTCTGTTCCCCTCCACTGCTGACCCACGGCTGACCCAACAAGATGCCACCCCCCAAATCCGCAACCAGGGGCAAGATCTGATACTTGTCCCTGATCCCTGGGAATGATCTGATACTTGACCCTGGTCCCTGGGAATGATGTGATACTTGTCCCTGGTCCCTGGGAATGATGTGATACTTGACCCT
>NW_004444028.1:7316444-7396086 GCF_000243295.1 Trichechus manatus latirostris | reverse complement strand
GTCCCTGGGAATGATGTGATACTTGTCCCTGGTCCCTGGGAATGATGTGATACTTGACCCTGGTCCCTGGAAATGATGTGGCTTGTCTCTGAGCTCTGTTTATCTTCAGTCTCATACCCTCAGTGAGTTACCTCTGCCCTAACCCATTAGAACCAAGATCAGGGTGTCATCTTAGACGGAGGCAGAGACAGCAGCTCAGGTGATGTGGTGATGCGGGTGCAGCTGACAAAGTCCCTTGGCCTAATTGTTTTATAAAGCTACGTATAATTATGGAGCCCTAGTGGCACAAGTGGTTGAGTGCTCAGCTGCTAACCAAAAGGTCAGCAGTTCAAATCCACCAGCCACTCCTTGGAAACCCTATGGGGCAGTTCTACTCTGTCCTATAGGGTCGCTATGAGTCAGAAACAACTCAACGGCCCTGGGTTTTAAACATAATTATCATCAGACTGAAGCAAACAGAATCAAATGGAAAGAATAAAAGTTATTTTAAAATAAAACTTAATTCTGAGCATTCTCTACCTCGTCTTCCATAACACTCCCCACTTTTCAGTGTTCTTTCACACCCACCCCACAGTACTGACCAAACAAGGTCCCACTTCTCTCTGAACCTAGACACTGCTTCCCTAGAGACCCGTGCTGGCAAGTCTGTGCCCTCTGGACTCAGAAAGCCCAGGGTGCAAATCACAGCCTGTCACTTATTCTCTGTGTGCCTTACTTCTCCCACCTGTAAAATGGGTGAAGTGATCACCTCTGCCCGTTCTGCTAAGGATTAGAGGCAACATATACGAAGTGCTGAGTATTGTTAGCTGCCCTCGAGTCGGCCCCCGACTCCTGCCGACCCTGGGTGTTACTGAGTAGAACTGCTCCATAGGGTTTTCTTGGCTGTAATCTTTATGGAAGCAGATCGCCAGGCCTTTCTTCGGAGGCATCTCTGGGTGGGTTAGGACCACTAACCTTTAGGTTAGCAGCCGATCGCGAATTGCTTGTGCCACCCGGGCTCCAACTAGGCCTCTGCAAATTGTCATCGTTGTTCCTGGAGTCGAGAACCACGCTAGGCTCCAGGGACCAAGCTCCCCGGCGTCATCTCACTAAGGAGTCAGTGCCCCGTCTCACTGCCTCTCGGGAAGCTTCCACAGCTGTGTGTCTTGTCCCAGGTACAGGCCGGGAGCCTGCCCGGGCAGGTTTCTGGGGGACTCGCAGCTTTCACGGGCTCCAGAGGAGAGCTCTGAGCTGTTTGTTCACACACCTGGAAGAGGTTAGCAGCTTCCAGGACCCGCTGGACGTTCTGCTTGGTGATCAGCGCCTTGCTGGTGTACGTGTAATCCAGGAGGGTGTGCATGATCTCAGCATCCACGCCTTTGATGACGATCCTCTTCTCCCGCTTTTCCTTTAAATCATTGCAGAACATGGCCCTGGAAGAGAGATGTGCCGGTGTGAGTCCTGCCAGGACCCTTGGTCATCCAGGCCTAAAGAGGCCCCCTGCAGCCTGCCTGCCCCTCCCCGGAACAGCGAGGACCCCAAGGCCAGGACCCGGGTCTGTGCTGTTTGTTTTTGCAGCACCCAACACACGTCGGACATTCAATCAGCGCTCCGCCACACCCAGCTGTGGTCGCCAAGGCCACCCACACGTCTGAAGGGCTGCTCAGAGCCTTCCTGGTACACCTGGTGGGCTCTATCCCAGATACCAGTTGCTGTGGAGTGAATTCCGACTCATGGCAGGCCCACATGTGTCAGAATAGAACAATGCTCTATAGGGTTTTCAATGACTGATTTTTGGGGAAGTAGATCACTAGGACTTTCTTCTGAGGCACCTCTGGGTGGGCTCAAAAGGCCAACCTTTCGGTGAGCAGCTAAATGTTAACCCTTTGCACCCCCCGGGGACTCCTGGTGAGGTCCAGAGCTACCGCACTGGCTGAAGACTGCTGTTCAACGTGCTGGGGATTCTTCTGTGAGTGCTGTAGGACTCCTAAATCTCGTTTGTCCTTTTTTTCTCAATTGCCAGCACCCAAACAGGGTCTATGACTAAGTTCTCTGTCCTCACTCCGGCAGTCTCTGGCTGGAGCCTGGCCTCACATCCTGGCCTGGCCGGCTGGGGCCCAGATATCACCACCCGTGGCTCCTGCTGCTGCCCTTCTTCCCAGACACTGGACTCTTGTCCCTGAGTTCCCAGTTGCAGTTGGGAACTTTGAATCCGACATCCTGTGGATCCCCACGTCCCAGGACAAACTCCCCAAGGCCATTCCTCTGTGTTGCCTCTGGCCTAGGCCTCTCCTGCTCCCTCCCCAGGACTGCGCTTTTAGATGGTTAGCCTCTAACTTGGACGCAGGGAAGTAATATGGAGAAGACTTCCGTGTTAGTCTCCACCTATCCCCACCCCGGAGCCCTGGGGGCACAGTGGTTAAGAGCTCACTTGCTAACCAAAGGGCCGTTCTACTCTGTCCTATAGGGTCACTAGGAGTCAGAATCGGCTCAACAGCAGTGGAGTTTTTTGTTTTGTTTTGTTTTATCCTCATCCCTGGTGGTTCACACTCTAGCAGGGGGAGATGCACAAATAACAGTCTACAAGGGCCACAAGGGTCCAGGAATGGCTGCTCATGGAGAAGGAAAATTTTGACAAGCGATGACTGTGGACAGGGCTTCTGGGTAATGAATACAGAGCGGAGGTGTGGCTGTGTGAGAGTGTGGGGCAGGGGAGGGCAGTGCAGCGGGAGCCTGGGGGGAAGTTGGTGGGGAAAGATAACCTGAGTCCTGACTGTGGAAGGCACTGGAGACAGGCTAGGGAGTTAGGTCTTTCTTCAGTGGGCAATGGGGAGCCATTGAAGGTTTATGAGCAAAGGCAGGACTCAAAGGGAACATTCTTAACAAGCACGTTCTCTCTTTCATTTGCTGGTGGTGGGTGCCATTGGAGTCAAGCATTAAAGTAACTACACTTAAAAGAGCTGCGAGTAACACCGCCAGAGCCTTTCCCCAGAAATGCACTCATGGAGGCAGTATCCACCCTACTAGGGAATGTCTCCAACCAGTGGTCATCGGAGGTTCTGAGCTGCAGAAATGTGAACAGGTGCCTTAGAGAGCCATTCTCCCGAGAGCAGCCTGGAAGTCCCCAGGCTGGATCCCTGATGACAGAATGTTCTTGCCAGCACCGGGACTCTGTATCAGCACAGAAGGGGTTACGTCCCTAAGTCCTGCTCCTCCCCCGCCTCCACCCCCTGTTTACATCTGTAAATTACTCATCAGCTTCTCTCCTCCACTTCCCAGTATGCAAAACAAAGATCACTACTGCCGAGTCCCAGGGCCAAGCCATCAAAAAGTCCAAAGAAACACTGAACGCATCATTAGGCCAGTTAACTAGGTTGTCCCGTGAAACCACAACCCTAACCCTCCAAACCAAGGCCCCAAATCCCATCAGGTGTTCGGCTCTACATACACAGTCTCCACAGCTACATTTTGTTGTTGTTGTTGTAGTAAATCTATCACACAACTTTTGCCAGCTCAACTTCTTACAGGTGTACAACTTATTGACAACAATTACAGTAATCAGCTGTGCAACTCTACCCTTCATCAAGGCAATTTTTCCATCGCCATTAACCCCCCTTTCCTTCTCCTTCCCGCCCCTGGTAATGACTGATAAACTTTGGTCTCTATACATTTGCCTTTTGTTGTTTTTTTACATGAGTGAGATCATACAATATGTGTCCTTTCGTGACCGCCTTATTTCACTCGGCATAATGGCACAGTGGTTAAGCATTTGGCTGCTCACCAAAAGGTCAGCAGTTCACGTGCACCAGCCATTCCTTGGAAATCCTATGGGGCAGTTCTACTGTGTCCTACAGGGTCACTATGAGTCAGAATTGACTTAATGGCAATGGGTTTGGTATTTTTGTTGTGGTCATTAGTGTCTTCAAGATCCGTCCATATTGCAGCATGTATCAAGACTTCGTTTCTTCTGCTGGCTAAGTAGTATTCCATTATATGTATGTACCACACTTTGTTTATCCATTCATCTGTTGATAGGTATTTGGGTTGCTTCAACCTTTAGCTATCGTGAATAGTGCTGCAGTGAACATTGGTGTGCAAGTCTCTGTTTGAGTCTCTGCTCTCAAGTCTTTTGGGTATATACCTGATAATGTGTTTAGTGCTTCTGTTCTACCTCCTAGTTCCTTGCGTAGAGCCTGGGGTCTTAAAAGCTTGCAACCCAGGGCACAACAATTTCCTTCACCTGAGGAAGAAGAAGAGTCAGGAATAGGAGGAGAGTATGGAATGTGTGGTTAATTGTCTCCATGAACAACTGCCTCCTTTGCCATGAGACTAGAAGAACTAGATGGTGCCCAGCTACCACTACTGAGCATTTTGATCAGAATGCTCTATAGAAGAATCCTGATCCAAAGGGGGAAAACGCAGAACATAAATTCAAATTCTCATGGAATTCAGACTTTCTGGGGCCATGGAGGCTGGATGAACCCCTGAAACTATTGCCCTGAGATAATCTTTAAGCCTTAAACCAGAAATATCCCCTGAAGTCTTCTTAACACCGAACAATAGTTTAGCTTAATTAGTAAAAAATTTCTGCCTTGAGCATTATGCTCTTTTAAGAACTATCTATATGGGATCAAAGTGACAACAGAAACTGAAAAGTTAGAAAGGAATCTTAGGGAGCAGTGAGTTTATGTTACTGGGGGAGGAACAAGTCAGAAAAGGAGGGTGAGAATGGTTGCATAACTCCAAGAACGTAATCAATGTCACTGAATTATACACGTAGAAATGATTGAATTGGTGCATGTTTTGCTGTGTATATTCTCAACAACAACAAAATAAAATTTAAGAAAAAAAACAATTAATTAGCTGACTTTTTGAACTTTTTAGACAGTGAAATCTTTCCCCTCTCTTCTCTCTAGTTGCCTCTCTGTCCTTGTCATTTTAATGAATGATAATCCTCCCACCTTTCTCTTCTTCCCCCTCAGCTCACCTTTTTCTCCTCACAAAAATACGACAACACGAGAGAAAGAGCCAACGTGAATCCCAGGGCCTGTAAAATTAATAAAATGCCAGCCCGGAACCAGAGGAGCAGTGATGTCAATGGGCGGGTGACTGATTTACAAGTCACATTCTTCAGCCATAAATCACTTGGCCAGCAGCACAGAGCTGTCTGCACTGTCACGTGCCTTTAAAAGTGCTATCGTATAGGACTTGCCTTGTAGTCTCCTGATTTCACAAAGAATCCTGCCATCTCGGCAGCCATACACTTTCTTCTCAGACCAGCTTGTCCTCCTGGGAGGGGTTGGACAAGCTCGCGCTCTGAACCATCCTTTGTCTGAATCTCAAGAGCAGGGCTGCCCAATAGAAATGCGATGCAAGCCATCTATGAAATTTTAAATTGCCTAGTAACTACATTTTAAAAAAGTCATAAGAAACAGAAAAATCCATTTTGATAATATATTTTATTTAACCCAATATCATCATCTCAACATGTAATCAATACTAAGTATTATTAGTATTAATTTATATTCTTTTTTTCATACCTTCTTCAAAATCCCACATGTGAATTTGATACCTAGAGCTCATCGCAATTCAGACTAACCATATTGCAAATGCTCAATAGTCACCTGTGGCTAATGGCTACCATATTGGAGAATGCAGCTATCCCAAGCCCTGGTGTTGGAGTCACGAAAATCTGCAATCGTTTTGGGGATAAAATGAAGCACACCTACATGAATGCAATGTACATGAATATATGGAGAATGGGGCATTTAGCTAGAGAACGTGGGCAGTGAACATGGGGTTGAATGAAGCTTCACACAAATGAGACAACATGCTTCTGGAGCCCCATCAACATGAATTTAGAAATGCTACTTCAGCTAAGGAGTGGTGGTAAGGTTAGCGCAAGGTGAATTTTGCTGACTCTGTATAATCTCAAACACTGAGATGAAAACTGGAAAAGTCTAACAGAGAGACTTAATATTAAATGAGGTCCGCATGTGCATGGACATGGATAAAGTGAAGCTAGGAAGAAACCTACCTATTTCTTCTAGACCAAACTCCCAGACCTCCAGGGGCTCTCCCAGGAAGTCTGTGGAAACACTGGGCAGAGTTGGGTCTCCGTGAAAGGTGCCTCACCTGGGCAAGGTGGCCTACCCCTGGGTTTTCACGTTAATATCCATAACCTTTTGCATTTATGTTTATAGCACTTTGTGGGGTACACAGCACTATCTCCCTTGATTATTACACCCATTTTATAGATGCTAGATGCCCTGGCGGCACAGTGGTTAAGAGCTCAGCTGCTCACCAAAACGTTGGCAGTTCGAATCCACCAGCTGCTCCTTGGAAACCCTGGGGAGCAGTTCTGCTCTGTGCTATAGGGTCGCTATGCATTGGAATCCACTTGAGGGCATCGGGTTTGGTTTTTTTTTTTAGATTGAGGTAGAAGTTAAGTGAATTGCCCAAGGCCATACAGGTTGTTAGCAACAGAATGGGGACCAAAACCTAGGGCTTTGGGCTGTTAGTCTAGGACTTGGCCATGCGCCAAAACCAAGGAAATTAGCAGGAGTGTGAGGCCAGCTTCTCGGGGGTTAGCTCAGCGGCTTCACTCAGTATATCCGCCCAGGTTTCGCTCTCCGAGAACACAGCTGCCTTAGTTGTTAACCCTTTATCTCTTAGCATACGCAAGAGATACTGTGCAATAAAAAATACACTCTAGACAGACACCGACCAATTCTCATGAGATTCTTGTAAAACAGAGGCAGCTGCTAGGATCCTCATTTTACAGTAGGAAGAGTCTCACTGCCATTAGCCAATTGCCCAACATTTCAGCAGCGAGTCAGTGTCAGCCTGAAATAGATCTGGGCCAGCCAGCTGCTCTCCTAAATCAACATGAAGACACGCAGGGGCCTGGGCGTCTTCGTCTCCTCGAATGAAGTGGTGCCGCCGCGGCCCGAAGCACTCCCCACCCAGCTTCGTGGGCTCGCTCCATCCTTCCTTCAGGTCTCTGCTCAAACGTCACCTCCTCAGAGGGACCCACCCTAGCATCTTCACCTCCTTCATTTGTCTTCATAGTCCCGTCACAGCCGCAGGTTAGACTACACACCTGTTACCTTGTTTACTACTGTCTACCCACTGGAATTGGAGCTCAGTGAGGGCAGGGGCTGTGCCGCGTTCACCACCACATCGCCAGGGCCTGGAACACTGCCTGCCACCCCGTGGGTACTCAGTAAATATTTGTGGAGAAGATGAATGAATGGATGAATGCTTGTCCTTCCTAGCCCCTTTGTGTTTGCTTCTGGCAGGAATCTGCACCTCCAAGTCATTGGACACCCCCCGGAGGGTAAGGCTGAGGATGAGCCCTGTCCCGCTGTGCCCTTCGCCTCGTAAAATCAAACCAAGTCTGTTGCTGTCCAGTCAATCCTGACTCATGGCGACCCCATGTGTTACAGAGTAGAACTGCTCCATTGGGTTTTCTTGGCTGTGATCCCTACAGAAGCAGATTGCCAGGACTCTTCTTCCGCAGTGCTACTGGGTAGGTTCCAATCACCAACCTTTTTTAGGTTACTAGTCAAGTGCAAACCATTTGCACCACACAGGGACCCTCTCCACCCGTCTAGGAAACTTCTGTCACATCCCGGACGCCAGGGCCTACAACCTGAAGAAACCACACCCTCATGTGAACTTTGGGCTCATGAGATCCAGCTGTTGCTGCAGTCCCTAAACTTCACCAACCCCAGAATTTTTCACCCAGCCCAACTCCCCCATTGCTCACCACCCCCCAAACCTCCACACCTGTCTCTGAACTTACCTCCTCTACCTCTAACCCAATCACTGTCCCATAAGCCAGCACTCACCCCAACCACCCTCATTACTTCATTCCTAGCCCAGCTCCACCCTGCCTGCCCCTACTCTGCTCTCGCTCTGATCCCGTTACCCCTTCCGTTTATACAGGAACTAATTCCTCTGCATCCGTGAGATAGTATGTGTTGAAGTGGCTATAATATTCATTGCAAACTGAGCAAAATTCTACTGAAGAATATAAGTGGTGGGTGTCAAAACGTAAACAATAGATTTCAAAAGCATTTAACTAGCCATCAATGCTGCTCAGTGGGCACTCTCGTTAGAAAACGATTGTTGGATACGAACCCAACAGATTCAATCACAGAGGTTTTCACAGCAAAGAGAGCAGAGTCAGTGCATGCAAGTGTGACCTAGCATGGGATGACACCACTCTGTACCATCCCTGTTGTAATTTCCTCCTATTCACCCTATCGGGGAGGGAGGAATTCCCACTCTAGAGTTATGGGGATGGTCAACCACTCAACAACCATACACATAACCCTAGACAGATGAAATTGACAGGGTTTCTCAGCCCCTGTACTCACAGCCTGGGTTAGGAAGACGCCACACACCTCACAGGGCCACAAGGGGGGTGCACTTGAGAACAGACTGAGCAACTAGGGCCTGTGGGAGGCAGACTTTGTAGTAACAAGAGGGTGAGGTGCCCCCTTGATCCTGTGGCAGGATGTGATTGGCTGTTGGAATAATCCTGCAACTGGCAGGGAAGTGTAACACTCTACTCAGGGATGAGCAAGAACTGTGCCTGGTCCTTTGGTGAGGACAATCGCTTGGCTTCCACCACCCACCCACTGTCATGGAGTCAATTCCGACTCATAGGGACCCTAAGGACAGAGCGGAACTGCCCCAGAGGGTTTCCAAGGCTGTAAATCTTTTTTTTTTTTTTAATTGTATTTCAGGTGAAGGCTTACAGAACAAATAGTTTCTCATGAAACAGTAGTACACATGTTGTTTTATGACATTGGTTAACAACCCCACAACATGTCAACCCTCTAACTTCTCAAGATTTTTTTTTTTTTGGTGAAAATACACGTAGCCAAAGATACACCATTTCAAAAATTTCTACATGCACAGTTCAGTGACATTGACTGTGCTCTTCCAATTGTGCTGTTATTCTCACTTAAGATGAAGGCTTACAGAACAAAATAGTTTCTCATTTAACAGTTACTACAAATGTTGCCCTATGACAATGGTTAACAATCTCACAACACATCAACACTATCTTTACTCAACCTTGGGTTCCCTATCACCAGCTTCCTTGTCCCCTTCTGCCTTCTGGCCCTTGTCACTGGACTACTGTACCTCATTAGTCTCGTTTGGTTTTACGGGGCAAGGCTGTAAATCTTTAAGGAAGCAGGCTGCCACATCTTTCTCCTGCGGGGTGGCTGGTGTGTTCCGACTGCCGGCCTTTCGGTCAGCAAGTGGAGCGCTTAACCACTGCACCAACAGGGCTCCGTTGTTTGTCTAGGGGACCTTATCCACAGGAGCAGACTGGGGGGAGGAACTTGCAGTTAGGCGTTTGAGACCCTCCTTATTTCACCAGATGTCAAGGCAGCACATAATACCAACCAACAAACCAACCCGTTGCCGTCAAGTCGATTTTGACTCATAGCAACCCTATAGGACAGAGCAGAACTGCCCCATAAAGTTTCCACGGAGCGCCTGGTGGATTCGAACTGCCAACCTTTTGGTCAGCAGCTGTAGCTCTTAACCATTACTCCATAATACTGAGCCTTAATTTTACGCCTTATATTACAGTCTCCAGCACCTCTTATCTGAAGTCACTAGAGTCTTCCACCTGCCTTTTCCTGAGCCAATCCTAGCCGAGGAAGCACAAAAACATTCAGCTAAGCCTGTTTCTGACTGTTATGGATTGAATCATGTCCCCCTAAAACATGTATCAACTCGGCTAGGCCGTGATTCCCAGTACTGTGTGATTGTCCACCGTTTTGTCATCCGATGTGATTTGTCTATGTGTTGTAAATCCTACCTCTATGATGTTAATGAGGCAGGGTTAGAGGTAGTTATGTTAATGAGGCAAGACTCAATCTACAAGATTAGATTGTGTCTTAAGTCACTCTCTTTTGAGATATAAAAGAGAAAAGCAAGCAGAGAGACAGGGGGACCTCATGCCACCAAGAAAGAAGAGCCAGAAGAACAGCACATCCTTTGCACCTGGGCTCCCTGGGCTGAGAACTCCTAGACCAGGGGAAAATTGATGACAAAGACCTTCCCCCAGAGCCAACAGAGACAGAAAGTCTTCCCCTGGGGCTGATGCCCTGAATTCAGACTTCTAGCCTCCTAGACTGAGAGAGAATAAAATTCTCTTTGTTGAAGCCATCCACGTGTGGTATTTCTGTTACAGCAGCACTAGATGACCAACACAGCACAAGAAGAAGTCCAGTCACAGCCAATTTCAGAACTTTTTCTGGAATTATTAGGAAAAAACAACTCTCTTCCCACCGGGATGCTGAATGGTGGAAATAAAAGTTTGGGGCGGCTGGCGACCTCCTTGCTCTATGTGTGAAGACCTTCCCCGAGAAAAAATAAAACAAAACACAGAGAAAGTAGAGTCGAGAGAAGAGAGACACAGAGAGAAACTGAGTCCTGATGGTATTATTTGAGCACAAGGATCCAGCTACGCCTGAAACCAATATCTCTGGATTTTTTAACTACATCAGCAAATAAATGATTATTATTATTATTATTATGTTTGAAACAGTTTGAGCTGAGTATCTGTCACTTGTAATGCAGAGTCCTGGCTGACAGAGTAAAACAGGAGGAACCCTGAATAGCAGATGAGCCCAAATGTCAAAGAAGATGCATTAAAAGAAGCACCCAGAAAAAAAAGAAAGAAAATTTAAAGTACTCTCAGCCTTGGCATAGAAGGCCCTTCACAATCTGGTTTGCGCACCCCTTCTCCATCCCATGAGGCAGTTACACCCCCACCAAACAACTAGCAGATTCCAGCATGTGCCTTTGTTCATGTCAGTACTGCCTCCCTCACGCCCTCAGTGGGCTTCTCTATATACATTCTACTGGGTTTGTTTTTAACGCGTCTTCTCCTCTACCAGATTTGTAAGGATCTGAAGAAGAGGGGTTGGATTTTATTTTTATCTCAATTCCTATTTACTGGCTCACAGTAGGCGCTTAATATTTGTTGGATAGACTGGGTGGAAGGAAGGATGAATGGATGGACAGAAGGAAGGAAGGAAAGAAGGGAGGAAGGAAGGGAAGTAGGGAAGAATGGGAGGAGGGAAGGAGAGGAGGAGGGGCTGCGGGAGGTAGGGAGGGAGGGGAAGAGGGAGGGAGGGAAAGAGTGCGGGAGGGAAAGAGAGAGGGAGGGAAGGAGGGAGGGGGAAAGAGGGAGGGAGGGAAAGAGGGAGGGAGGGAAAGAGGGAGGGAGGGAGGGAAAGAGGGAGGGAGGGAAAGAGGGAGGGAGGGAGGGAAACCACACATGCAGTGCAGCCCTCTACTTCAAGTAGGCCAAGTGGACTTGCCCATTCTACTCCATACACCCAAACTCCCATCTCTAACTGCCATGAGAATAAATAACAAGTATCAGTGAGCTCCAAGACACTCAGTCAGTATCTGGAGACCTGTGCTATCTAGCAATTCTCTGAACTGGAACTCCAGCCCACTGATGTTTATTCTAAGCCCTCCTAGCTGAGATTTTACATTACAGAACATAGTGTTTGTTCTTTGTCTTGATTTGCTTTTGGTTTTGCACCTTCTTGTCTGAGATGAGACCTGGCTTCCCTTAACACAAGGCAACTTCCCTTACAATCCTCTCAATAAAGTCTGCTCTGATTCTCACTTCCCCACTGGGCCGGGAGGAGGGTCAGCATTTGTGCTTTCTGTCCATTCCCATACCCTGGCCAGGCTGTCAACCCAGAGGCTCCGTATCACCCTCTTTTTCCAAACATTTTCCATCTCGACCCCCAGGGCCCCATCCTGGTTTCCTTATGACTGCCACATCATTATCCAGAAGTGAAGGGTCAGCGTCTTCTTAGAGACTTTTTTTTAGAACAATGGAATTAAACACTGCCCGGTCCTGAGCCATCCCCATGATCGGCTGTGGATTGGACCTTTGTGATCCATAGGGTGTTTCATTGGCTGATTTTTGGGAGTAAATTGCCAGCCCTTTCTTCCTAGTCTGTCTTAGTCTGGAAGCTCCACTGAAACCTGTTCAGCACCATAGTAACACGGAAGCCTCCATGTGAGTTGCATTGGCCAGGAATCAAACCCAGGACTCTCTCATGAAAGACGAGAATCCTCCCACGGAAACACCATTGCCTAGCTCTGCATCTGTCCTGATGGTCACGTGAACGACCCGTAGAAGCCACAATATTCTGAAACGTTTTGGGTTTTTAAAGCTGCTCCTTTCAGTTTTTCCTGTGATGACCACACTGTACCATCCTTCCCCTTTCTAACGTTTGCAGTAGCCTCCCAAGTCTGTGAGGACTTCCTGCCCTGGACAGGATGTGCTAAGTGACCGCGTGACTAAGCCCCGCAGGAGGAGTGTCAAGGTGTTTATTCAGTTCAGATGTCTACAGAACATCTGCTGAATGCCGGCCATTGAGCCAGTACCAAGGACAAGGACACAAAAAGGCAAACACTGTCCTTTTGCAGCTCACATTGGCAAGCTGTTTCTAATCCGCATATGATGGACGGTGCCTTCATGTCAGACACTCCCACCATTGTAACCAGGACTATTCACAGTTTCCAGGGGACAGGGGGAAAGAAAGTGTAAAGAATTGTCCTCTTGACAGCAAGGATCCCAGAATCCATATCTCTAATGCATATGTGATCACTATGAGTGACAGAATCTCCTAACGCATATACACTTCTCATGACAGCGTGACACCTATTCTGCACGCGATGCAGGCTGGCATGGCGTGTAGTAAGTGCATGTGATAGAAGCTTGTCATTTCGGAGTCACCCAGCATCTGACCCTTCTCTAGTTGCTGTTGGCTGACACGGAGTCTGCATGGTGACCTCATGTACAACGGAACAAGTGTTGCCTGGCTCTGCATCGTCTTCACAATAGCCAGTATGTCTGAGTTTATCATCATGGCTGTCATGCCTGTCCACCTCACCCAGGGTCTCCACGTCTTCGCTGGCCCTCCACTTCACCAAACATGACGTCCTCCTCTAGCAATTGATTCCTCCTGATGACGTGTCCGAAGCAAACAAGTCGGACAGTGTTCTGTTGTGATCCATAAGGTTTTCGTTGGCTGATTTTCAGAAGTAGATTCCAGGCCTTTCTTCCTAGTCTGTCTTGGTCTGGAGTTCTGCTGAAAACTGTCCACCGTGAGTGACCCTCTCGCTAATTCTCCCTCTGAATGAGATTCCGTGGGCGGCAGAAGCTGCTTCCCACGCCAGAAGCTGCAAAAGCCAGACACTCACCTCCTCAGCTTCTGTTGCAGGTAATGCATAAGCATGAGTAACACAGTCTTAACTAATCAGATGAAGCAGTCTCTGTCTTTGGGAGCTAGTGATGTAAAGGAGTGTGGGCTGAGGCAAATCTGTTTTAGAGGAGGCAGCGGAAACAGCGGCAGCAGCCTCCGGATTCCAGTGATTTGCAATGACAGCAGCTATCTAGCTGTGGCCCCACAATTCTGCAGCAGTGGGGACTCCCTCCAACAAGGATTCTGGTGGCTTTTGGCTGTGGTCCTGACTTACCTGGCCTCCCTTGCCCCTGCCCATTTTTTTAGCTTGGTCCTCCTGCCTTTTGGGAGATTCTGTGAGTTACCTACCTACCTTCCTTTGCATAAATTCCTCTTCTGAGATCAGTCAGTTCATTTTTGTTCTTTGGAACTAAGAATGATGACGGATTACAGTGCATAAAACGTTTAGGGAAATAAATTCATAAATGAGTGAATTTATTTATTGTTCAGATTCGATCTGCACTCATCCAGTGGAAACACCTGTCCTGAATGGTGACGATTAATGTTACGTGTCAGCTTGGCTAGGCTGTGATTCTCAGTGGTTCGGCAGACACTGGACTGGTTGATCCTCCATAATGAATTATAATGTAATCACTTTCCATGATGTGATCTTGCGTGATAAGCCAATCAGTTGAAAGGGGAGTTTCCTTGGGAGTGTAGCCTGCCTATAAAGCTGGCAAAGCTCGTTCTTTCTCAACCCTGCACTCTTCTCATTGCTTGACCTCTAGTTCCTGGGACATAAGTCGGCAGAAGTCTCTAGTCTGCCACCTGACCTGCAGATTTTGGATTGACCAGCCCTCATAATCCCACGAGCCACCAGAAGCCTCAGCCTGCTGACTGACCTACGGATTTGGGACTTGCTAGCCCCAACAACTGTGTGAGCCATTTCCTTGAAGTAAATCTCTCCCTATTTATATATACATATGTCTCACCAGGAGCCCTGGTGGCGCAATGGTTAAGAGCTATGGCAAGCTAGAGCTGCTCACCAAAAGGCCAGCAGCTCAAATCCACCAGCTGCTCCTTGGAAACCCTATGAGGCAGTTCTACTCTGTCCTATAGGGTCGCTATGAGTCAGAATTGACTCGACGGCAATGGGATTTTTTTTTTTTTTTTATGTCTCACTGGGTTTGCTTCACTAGAGAACCAAGAGTAAGATATGAACTGAGACAACAGTTTTTTAAATTAATTTCACATGAGGTAACTGTTCCTACATTCACTAATGTGTCAGATGAAGGAGTTCCGTTCTAGACCTTGCTGGATGTGCTACGTCAGAGTCCAGATATGCTACTATCGTTTAATTTAATTCATTAATTCAATTCATTATTTATTACGAATTAACTAACGTTATTATTTGCATTTCACAACGGCCTGCTGGGATAGGTGGAGGCAAATCGTTCACCTCACTGCATTGTGATGGTGGTGACAGAGGCAGAGCGATTTCTCCAAGATGGCGCCGTCGGTCCGTGACCGTGTGGACTCAAATCTCAGTGCCCGGATCTTAAGGTCAGTGTTTGTTCCACTATATCCAGCAGTTTTGGGTTTTAAACCCAATGATGTCCTCCGGGTTCTTGAGGCCCTATGCTTTCAGAGTCCTCTAGCTCTTCACCCCACACCCTGTCCTGCCTCTTTATTTCTGGTGTAACCCTTTGTCCTTGACTGATGCCCTGAGGCATTCTGGGTCTTTACTGTGTGAGAGTCTGCAGACTCAGCCCTCAGACACGCGTTGGTTTGAGTGCTTTAACAGTATCATGCCGGTGCATATGTGTATACGTATGTGTGTATATGTGTGTGCATATATATATGTGTGTGTGCATATACATGTACATGGAGATTGTAATTTTTATATGTCCTCATTTTCAGCTCATGTTGTCCACACCAGTATGTAGAATGGGGGGAAAATGTTAATGGTCTTGCACAGGAAACACAGCTACATTTCTGCCCTGTGGGAGGGCTGTTTGCAGTTTGGAACCCAATGGAGGAACCAGTCTTCCTATTAAAGCGAATTCCCTCAAGGGTGAAATGGAGACAGTGTTATCTATTGTGTTGTTATCTAATTGTGGATATTGTCGCAAGGATTAAATGAAATGAAAGAATCCAGCCAAGTGCCAGGCATGCACTCAGTAGTACTCAAAAAAATGTTGGACTTTGTCACTAAGGTAATACTCCAAAGTGAAAAACTACTTAGTACCAGGATGTTTACTGGCACATAACCTACAAAAACAAAATATTCAAAGCAACCTAAATGTCCACATGAGAGAATGCTTTTCACACTGCGCAGCCATTAAAAGCGGTAGCAAAATAAATAAATATAACGGTTATGGAAACTACGGGATACCGTAGACAGAAGATTTATAATGAAAAGGGGGGTGGGGGGCGAAGTGTGATGCAAAATTGTACGTAAACTATGTTTCCAAGTACGTAAAAATACGTGTATGAACAAAGGTAGAAGCAAAGCCACCAAGAGAAGACTGCTAACTTTATCAATAAATTCCACAATCCCTTACCCCCCAATCTTGCTGCTGGACGTGTTTTGGCACCCAGAATCGCGTGGATATTAGCGTATCCTGAACAGTGTCTAGCACCTCCGGCGAAGTCTAGAACAGAACGCCCACTGGACCCATTAGTGCTTCAGCAGTGAATGCATGAAAAGTCACCCTAAGTGGGAAAAGGAAGACTGTACGTAGCGCCTCGGTTCAGGTCTCCCCCAGGTGAGTTTGCCATGAAATGAAAAACTTTTCGTCTATCAGCACTTTGGCGATTTTCGAATTGCAGATAAGGGATGATAGACCTACAGTACTTAAAAATATTAACCACCATGCTGGTTCTGCAAAAAGGAAAATATTAAAAGTGTCAAACACAGAACCCAGCAGGGGTAGCCTATCATCAGCTTCACCCGCGTTCAGAGCACACCCCCGCCCCCACCCCAGGCAGCAGCAGTTCTCGATGCTTTTGCCGCCACTCGGATTCTGAATTCAGACCCAGAAGACCTTAATTTATTCTTGTTTTGCGTTGTACTTACGCTATCACCTAGACTTGCTGTCCTCTTTCTAAACAGCTTACACCCCTCTTGGAGAAAAGGCTAAGGATTACAACATCCGTGCAGACGTACGAGTGGCCTCTCGCCCCACCTTCCGCCATCCACTCAATACGTGCTAATGACTGATAAGTGCATAGACTGTGCCCACGATACCCTTCTCATTCCCAGCCTCATGCCTGGTTTTTGTAGTTGGTGGTCAAAGTCCCCTGAAGGTGACCTCAGGAAACCAGATGCAGAGACTGAGCCCGGGGGAGGGGCCGGAGTCCAGGCACAGATTTGGGGCAGCAGCAGCAGCAAAGGAGCTCGCTGTTGACTCATTCTATTAGGAATGTTAAAGCTATGCTCCCCCCAATTTTTCTGCCATGAGAATATTTGGGTACCTTTGACATCTGGCTGTTTGACATTTAAGTTTATGTGATGAGCTACTTTTTAAGCCTAATTCTGCCTCACCGTTTTCTCAGTTTCGAATATGCATTTTTTTCCAACTTTCTCTTTCCATCCAAGACTCTTAAATAGAACTCCAAAGGGAGCTACGTGGTCTGTGATACGAATATAGTCCCTGTTTACAGCCACCGTGGTTACATTTCTAGGCTAACATATTTGCACCCCATCAGCTCTCTGGCACCAAAAATAAATTCTTGAAACTGCTTTTCTGTGTGTGCGGCTGAGGTTATGGGGACAGTTTGTGGCAGAGACAATGGAATAATTTGTGACCAAAGAGTTTTCTCCCTCATATAAAAATTGACACACGGCATTGGTTTCAATATCCCTCTAACAGAAATCTAAATAGACATAGCTCTGCATTCTGTCTACTGTTTAAAGGGAGTGGGTTTTTGACAAATCAGGGGTTATCATACACAAGAGGGCAAGAAAGAAGACAAAAACCAATGAAAGACTCTATGTTATGGATTGAATTGTGTCCCTCCACAATATATGTTGTAAATCCTAACCCCTATACCGGTGGTTGGAGCCCTGATGGCGCAGTGGTTAAGAGGTCGGCTGCTAACCAAAAGGCTGGCAGTTCGAATCCACCAGCCACTCCTTGGAAACCCTATAGGGCAGTTCTGCTCTGCCCTATCGGGTCCCTATGAGTTGGAATCGACTTGATGGCAATGGTATACCTGTGGTTATAATCCCATTGGGGAATGAGTTTTCTTTGTTATGTTAATGAGGCAGGATTAGTGTGGTAGGGTGTGTCTGAAATCAATCTCTTTTGAGATCTAAAAGAGCAGATTAAGCAAGCAACCAGAGATGGGGGAAGATAGCTGCCATACCACATGAAGATCACCAAGGAGCCGAAGCCCAGAAACTGAAAAGAGACAACTTCCCCCAGAGCCGACAGAGAGAAAGCCTTCCCCTAGAAGCGTTCCCTTTGAACCTCTCATCTCCTAGACTGTGAGAGAATACATTTCTGTTTGTTCAAGCCACCCACTGGTGGTATTTCGGTTGTAGCAGCACTAGGTAGCTAAAATACTCTGTTACACACTAAACTTGCTTCTTGGGCAAGTGACTTAGCCTCTTAGAATCTCAGCTTCTGCGTTTGTAAAGTGGGGGTATTCATAAACCCTTTGAAGCAAGTATTGTGAGGCTTACATGAGATAATGTTTGTAAAGCACTTAGGTCAGAGCTGGTACAAAAGACACCCTAGAAGACAGAGAGGGGAGGAAGAATGGTGGTTGGTAGTACCAGTACTACCACTGTCATGGACTGAATTGCATTGAAATACATGTTGAAGACCTAGAGCCCCTAGTAGGTCTTCAAAGTATATTTCAATGGCTGTGACCCTGTTTAGAAATAGAGCTTTTCTTTTGTTGTGTTAATGAGGTCATACCAGAGTAGAACCCGTTGCCATCGAGTTGATTCCAACCCATAGCGAACCTATAGGACAGAGTAGAACTGCCCCATAGGGTTTCCCAGGAGTGCCTGGTGGATTCAAACTGCCAACACTTTGGTTAGCAGCCATAGCTCATACGCACTACACCACCCAGGGTTTCCTACCAGAGTAGAGTGAGTCCTAACCCTAATCCCTTCTTTGTGGTGTCTTCCAAAAAGAGCAGAACAGACGCGGACATGCAGGGGAAGACACCACCAAAGATGGGGGCAGATGCATCTCCAAGCAGCAGAGGACGCCAAGGAACACTGGTGGTTACCAGAAACTAAGAAAGAGGCCCACAGAGGGCAGCAACATGGCCAAGAGCCCAATTTGGACTTTTAGCCTCCCGAACTGTGAGAAAATAAACTCCTGTTCTTTAAAGCCACCCACTTTGTGGTATTTGGTCATGGCAACCCAAGAAAATTAAGACAATCACTACTGTCCTGTCAGATCTAAGAGAAATCCACAGAAGATCGATTGTACGTAGATCTCGAGCCTGGGATAAGTCTTCTTCCTATTGCTCAGTTCCTCCTAGAGTTGGTAGGATCCAAACACAGGGAAGATCCAAGTGGAGAAAGGTGAAAACTAAATGCCAGCTCAGAAGGATCCTCGCCGGTTCTCCCCAGAGAATCCCAGAAAGATTCAGAATTGATGACACCTTAGAAGACGGGGGGCAGCATGGAGCCCAAAGCAGGGAACCTGGCTGAGAGTCTTTATAAAAGAAGCAGATACAGCTCCCCATGCTCAAGTCCACCCCATACCTACCAATCAAAGCAACAACCCCTCTGACTTTACAGGGGACAGAAGGTGTTCTCTGGAGAAATTCAACCAAAGGAGTGCCAGCTTCATGGGTACCAGGCACAGATGAGGGAGGGGACCAAAAAACAGAATAATTAAATATAAATTTTAAAACTCAACAATGATATACCCCAGCTGCTTCTTTCCCCCAAAACATAAGCAGCTGGGCTTCTAGTTCCCCAGGAGGGAAGATGGAAAATTCTTCTTTAAGAAAAAACTAAAGGCAGTGGGGAAAGGACAAAATACTGACATTCTGGAGTTCCCCCCCCCAAAAAAAAAGTGAGCTCAACCGCCAATGACTCCATAGCAAAACCCCCATCCTAAACCACTCCCCCCCCACCACACACACAGAAAGAGAAAGCGTCCATTTGGCTTTTTCACCCTTTACTCTTAAATATGAGTAGACATCCGAAGACCACCAAACATTTGAGTAAAGACTCTACAATAAAAGACACAGACTAAAACGAAGAGAAAAAGGAAACAGGCAGCAGAAACAGTGCAAGGAAGAGAAGTTTTTTTTAAAAGTATAGACCTCAGAGAGATTACATAAGAATATGCCTACATTAAATATGAATAGGCTGTTATAAAAAGGAATGCTTGTAAAATAAGAAGGATCCTAGAAATGAAAAATTAGACAGCAGAAGGTTGGAAGATAAAACAGATGGACTACAGGAGAGAGATCAGAAAGAGCAATGGTTGCCCTGTTTTCGAAGTTCACGTCCGCTTAACAGGTGATGCAGAAAGCAAACAAAGAAAAGAGTGAACATGGGCTTATCAAGGAAATAATATGAGAACATTTCTTAAAACTAAAGGATGTGTCTCTAAATTAAAAGGGCACACTGGATGCAAAGCACAATGGTTGGAGTAAGACACACACACAACACACACATACACACAAGACACATCACTGTGAAACATCGAAATGTTAAGAGGAAATCCTAAAAATTTCTGGAAAGAAAAACATCAGAAGGTCAACAGACCTCTTAACAGCTGCATAGGCAGGTAGAAGATGATGGAGCAATGCTTTCAAAACCCTGAAGGAAAAGGATTTTCAACCTGGAATTCTATAACTAAATGTATTAGCTTCCTATGGCTGCTGCACATTGCCACAAATTCTGTGGCTTAAAACAACACAAATTTATTATCTTACAGTTCTAGAGGTCAGAAGTACAGAATGGGTTTCACTGACCCAAAATCAAGGTCATGCTCGCTTCAGAAGTTGTGGGGGAGCATCTGTCTCCTTGCCTTGTCCAGCCTCTAGAGGCAGTCTGCATTCCTTGGCTCGTGGTTGCTTCCTTCATCGTCAAAGGACATCTCTCCAACTCTGCTCCTGTCGTCACATCTCCTCTCTCTAACTCTGATCCTCCTGCCTCCCTTTGGTATATAAACAAATAAACAAACCATTGCTGTTGAGTACATTCTGACTCATAGCAACCCTGTAGGACAGAGTAGAACTGCCCCATAGGGTTTCCAAGGAGTGGCTGGTGGATTCGAATGGCCAACCTTTTGGTTAGCAGCCGAGCTCTTAACCACTGTGCCACCATGACTTCCCCTCCCCTCTTTTTTTAGGACCCACCTGAATAATCCAAGACAATCTCCCCATCTCAAGAGACGTAACTTAATCACACCTGAAAGGTCCTCTTTACCATGTAAGGTAATCTCCACAGTTTCCAGAGATTAGGACATGGACATTTTAGGGGATGGGGAGTGGGATATTACTGAGCTTACCACACCAAGTGAATAAAAATATTTCTAATATGCAAGGCATCCAAAATTTACTTCCCAGGCACCTTTTCGTAGGAAGCCACTGGAGGATGTGCTCCATAAAAATAAGAGAATCAGCCAAGAAAGAGGAAGATATGGGGTGAAAGGGGAATGGCTCCAATGCAGGAGAGAGTCAAAAGGAAATCATGGAATGGGGGAAGCAGCTGGACAATAGCTAGGCATCAGGTCTAGAGAACGTGTGTGTTGTCATAGCAACACTATGTACAACAGAACGAAACCCTGCCCAGTCCCACGCCATCGTCACAATTGTTATGCTTGAGCTCATTGTTGCAGCCACTGTGTCAATCCATCTCATTGAGGGTCTGCCTCTTTTTCATTGACCCTCTACTTTACCAAGCATGATGTCCTTCTCCAGGGACTGATCCCTCCTGATAACATGTCCAAAGTATGTGAGACAAAGTCTTGCCATCTTTGCTTCTAAGGAGCGTTCTGGCTGTACTTCTACCAAGACAGATTTGTTCATTCTTTCGGCAGTCCATGGTATAGTCAATATTCTTTGCCAACACATGTGTAGAACATGTGTAGGATGATGGAAATGAGGGCAATTCAGAGGAAAATAGAACTGGTAGATTTTCTAATGCATTAGACCACGTGAGAGATAGCACGTTAGCAGCCACAAGCTAAAGATGGTGGTTAGCAAAAGATACTCAATTAACTAAGCAAATGGGAAAAGGAGTGAATTATTAACTTGAGGAAAGACAGAAGTTTATTT
Source organism: Trichechus manatus latirostris (assembly GCF_000243295.1). NCBI lineage: Eukaryota > Metazoa > Chordata > Mammalia > Sirenia > Trichechidae > Trichechus > Trichechus manatus. The sequence continues at coordinate 7,374,595 of NW_004444028.1, read as the reverse complement.
AAAAAAAAAAAAAGGAAGTATATCATACTATTTGGCTCGGCAGGGCACAATGTTTTCATGGACAAAATACTGTAAACTCTTAACATGGATTTATCCAAAAATTGTGATAACGTTACGTTGAGAGTTTATAGAGAAGGGAGGAATACGTTAAAGAGGTTCGATACAAATGCTAAATCTTTATGTGACATAGGAAATCAGTAAATGATGTCTAACGTTGAGAAATCAAGAAAGAGTAGTATAAGCACATTATGTGGAAATATAGGAGCGGTATGAGAAGAAACCACCTCCCGTCTGTCAGTCTGTTGTACCGTGGTGGTTTGCGTGTTGCTGTAATGCTGGAAGCTATGCTACTGGTATTTCAAATACCAGCAGGGTCACCCATGGTGGACAGGTTTCAGCGGAGCTTCCAGACTGAGACAGACTAGGAAGAAGGAACTGGCAATCTAGTTCTAAAAAACTGGCCAGTGAAAATCTTATGAATAGCAGTGGAACATTGTCTGATATAGTGCTGGAAGATGAGCCCCTCAGGTTAGAAAGCACTCAAAATACAACATACCATGGACTGCCAGAGGAACAACAAATCTGTCTTGGAAGAAGTGCAGCCAGAAAGCTCCTTAGAAGAAAGGATGGCGAGACTTCATCTCACACACTTTGGACATGTTATCAGGCGGGACGAGTCCCCGGAGACGGACATCATGCTTGGTAAAATAGATGGTCAACGAAAAAGAGGAAGACCCTCAACACGATGGATTGACACGGTGGCTGCAACAATGGGCCCAAACATAGCAAGGACTGTGAGGATGGCATGAGACCTCGTAGTGCTTTGTTCTGCTGTACGTAGGGTCGCTATGAGTGGGAACCAACTCAGCGACACCCAACAACAGTGTAACAAGGAGAAGAAACAGCTAAAAGAATCAGACACGGGGCGCTGTGGGGAGCTAGACTGAAGGGTGGGGGAGGTGAAGCAAGATTTTTGTTTTTCATTATGAATACTTTTTTAAAAATACTATTTGACTTTAATACTTCAGATACTTTTTAAAATACTATTTGGCTCTGTTAACAATTTGCAAGTAAAAATAGAATTTGATTGAAAAAACATACAGGAAAATTTACAAAGGATATGAAGATACAATTCAAAGAAAAAGAAATGCCAATGATCCTTAAACAGATAAAAAGGTGTTTGACCTTATTCAAAACAAGAAAAATGCAAATTAAAACTATGTTGAGAAACTACTTCTCATCTACCAAATCGTTAAAAATCCAACATTTGATGACACCCTCTGTTGGTGAGGCTATGTGGAAACAGTCACTCTCTTATCCGGCTTGAGGGAATGCAGAATGAGTCAGCCCCTATCGAGAAGAACCTGGCAGTGTCTACAAAGCCTTCAGACGCATTTTTCTTTGACTCAGCAATCCCTCTTCTAAAAACATATCCCTCAGATACTCCTGCACACATGGGAAATGGCACATGTATAAGGTTATTCGTTACAACACTGTAATAGCAAAAGATTAGAAACAATCCAAATGTCCATCAAGATAGGGGGTTGGTTAAATAAATTATGATTCAGTCACTTAGTAGATAACATTTATTTTCTCCATGAATAAAGGTAAAAGAGCCTACATAATTTTACAAACAGTCTCCAGGCCCTGTAAAGCACGGAGGACTATCTGAAGCCTCCTGGCCTCGGACTAACTGCAGTGTGAGCCCAAGAGGAACTTGCCCCCAGCCCTTTTCAAAACCTTAGCAACAAAGCCACAGAGGCCGTGAGGTGATGTCGGACTTAATGTGAGTCCTAAGTCCAAATCACAACGTGGCCGCTTCTTACTAACTGCGACACCACAGGCTTTGGTTCCTCATCCGTAAAGTGGGGATAAAATTCCCTATCTTGAAGAGTTCTTGTGAGGATGAAGTAGGGCAGTGTATGTGACACAGGAGGGTCCCCGGGTGGTGCAAACGATGAACGCACTCAGCGGCTAACAGAAAGGTTGGAAGGTTGAGTCCATCCAGAGGAGCCTTGGAAGAAAGGCCTGGTGATCTACTTCTAAAAATCAGCTTCCGAAAACCCTATTAAGCACAGTTCTACTCTGACACGCACGGAGTGCTCAACAAAGAGAAGTTATTATTAGTCGTAGACAAGACAAAAGAATCCTATCTCCAGGGCTTTATTCATTACAGGTGGAAAGTCATCTTGGAAATTCCAAGATAAGAATCAAAAAGTCACTGCTGTCAAAAAAGAATAGAAGGAATTTCCCTTCAGGAGCAAGCAGTTTTGAAAGAGACAGGCAGGCATACACACCCCACCTCCTTCTCATTGCCGCCGCCTCTTCCGAGGACTGGCAGAGAGACCTTCTCTAAGTGTCTGGCAATGTCTATTAAGACTGCAGATGCATTTCTCTTTGACTGAGCAATCCCTCTTCTAAACACGTAAACCCCAGACACTCCTGCACATGGAGAAGGCTATTCATTACAACATTGTAATAGCCAAAGGTTAGAAACAATCCAAATGCCCATCAAAATAGGGACTGGTTAAATAAATTACGGTTCAGTCACTTAGTAGACAATATTTATTTTCTCCATGAATAAAGACAAAAGAACCTACATAAATTTACAACCAGCTTCTAGGCCCTCCAAAGCACAGAGGACTGGCAGAGAGATCTTCCTAAGCATTCTAGATCAGCAGGGTTGGAAGGAACCTGAACACAAAAGCCTTGTGTTTAGGGGTGAGAATCACTAGGCCCAAGAAGCCTCGATGGCGCAGTGGTTAAGCACTTAACTACTACCTCAAGGGTCAGTGGTTCAAACCCACCTGCCACCGCGGGAGGGAGATGTGGCAGTCTGCTTCTGCAAAGATTAACAAAAACCACCCCACTGAGTCGATTCTCTGTAAAGATTAAGACCTGGGAAACTCTATGGGGCAGTTCTCCTCTGTCCTATAGGGTCGCTCTGAGTCAGAATCAACTCCACGGCAATGGGTTTGTATCCTAAAGCCCAGTGAAGACGAGTGATTTTCTCAAGGGCACACAGTCAGGGGTCTTGTTCCACAGCCCAGCTGACCCACCAACAAAACTGCTCATCAGTATCCATTTCACGAGAGCAGTTTTCCAGTGATTGAAAACAGAAAAAATAAAGCTAAAAGTGAGGGGCAGGCTCTGAGCTCAGTTGACTTCTCGTGCACGCCTGAGAGGGGTTGAGCATGTGATCAATCGCGTGAAGTCAAAAAGAAACAATCTTTGTTGGTTACGTGGGATGGGAGGGGTGGGAGTAAAACTAAGCCGACACAGGTAAGCTGTGACTTTGGCGAAGGGTAAGACAGTCCACAGCACTGGGGAAGCCAGCACAGCTCGTACGAGGAATGGTCACGGACGCTCCATAGACACATCCAAACTCCCTGAGGGACTGAATTGCTGGGCGGAGGGCTATGGGGACCATGATCTCAGGGAATATCTAGCTCAATTGGCACAACACAGTTTATAAAGAAAATGTTCTACATTCTACTTTGGTGAGTAGCGTCTGGGGTCTTAAAAGCCTGTGAGCAGCCATCTAAGATACTTCACTGGTCTCACCCCTTCAGGAGCAAAGGAGAATGAAGAAAAGATACAAGGAAAAGATTAGTCCAAAGGACTAATGGACCACAGCTACTACGGCCTCCACCAGACTGAGTCCAGTACAACTAGATGGTGCCCGGGTACCACTGACTGCTCTGACCGGGATTACAGCAGAAGGTCCCGGACAGAGCTGGAGAAAAATGCAGAACAAAATTCTAACTCACAAAAAAAGACCAGACTTACTGGCCTGGCAGAGACTGAAGAAACCCTGAAAGTATGACCTCCGGACACCCTTTTAGCTCAGTAATGAAGTCACTCCCAAGGTTCACCCTTCAGCCAAAGATTAGACAGGCCCATAAAACAAAACGAGACTAACGGGGCACAACAGTCCAGGGACAAGGACTAGAAGGCAGGAGGGGACAGGAAAGCTGGTAATAGGGAACCCAAGGTCAAGAAGGGACGGTATCGACACGTCGTGGGGTTGTTAACCGTTGTCATAGAACAATATGTGTACTAACTGTTAAATAAGAAACTATTTGTTCTGTAAACCTTCATCTAAAGTACAATAAAAACAAAAAAAATACTGGTGAAGTAAGTAATGTGTTAACCTGTGTCATCCATTTTCATGGCTGTGTCTCTGCTTTGTCTTGTATGTACTTCCTGTGGAATGAAGCCCCACATTTAGTGGCAGCTTCTATTGCAGTAAAATCAAGGATTTTAGAATGTGCCAACCCCTGCTCCAGCAATGAGCAGAGATATCACGTTGGGTTTCCATTGGCCACCTTCATCACACATGGCTGCACAATCAGATCACCGTGTCTCTCTGGCACACAGCAGGTACTACCCCTGCAGACCTTGATATCCCTTTGTCTTGTCTGCACATGGGACCTGATCAGCCACATGACACAACCCTGCTCTTTGAATTCCAAGCAAAGATTCTCCCAAAGCACCTCAAAAGAATAGAAAAATAAGATACTTGCGATGATATTTACATAGGTTAAACATTTGCTATTTCCTCAACTGGAACCGAGAGTTAAGAAGAATTATAAAGGGTTTTTTTTTTTTCTCCAAGTTCCCAAAATACCTCCTTCATTCACTTTGCCGTTGGGGACTGATTCCCACCATGTCCAGGATGATCTGGAGAACACTGGATCCAGCCATATTCACTGGGTTACTGATCTTTCCCGCAGTCCTACCCCAGAGACTTGCTCATGGCAAACACTCAATAAATAACTTCTAAAACCCGAACCGATTGTGGTCGAGTCAATTCCGACTCATAGCGACCCTGAAGGGCAGAGCAGAATTGCCCCATAGAGTTTCCAAGGAGTGCCTGGTGGATTCAAACTACTGACCTTTTGGTTAGCAGCCATAGCTCTTAACCAGTACGCCACTAGGGTGGGGCAATGGGTTTGTTTTAAGAACTGCCCCATAGAGTTGCCAACGAGCAGCTGAGCTTTTGGTTAGCAGCCGAGCTCTTACCCAAATAACTCCTAGCTGAACCAGAATGAGGCATTGGTAGTTCAATGGCAGAATTCTCACCTCCCATGCAGGAGACCCATGTTTAATTCTTAGCCGCTGCATCTCATCTGCAGCTACCACCATCTGTCAGTGGAGGCTTGAGTGTTGCTGTGATGCTGAACAGATTTCAGTGGAACTTCCAGACTAAGACAGACTAGGAAGAAAGGCCTGGCAATATACTTCTGAAAAGCAGCTAGTGACAACCGTATGGATCACAACAGTCCACCCACAACTAACTATGGGGATAGTGCAGGCCGGGCGGGGTTTTGTCCCGTTCGCATGGGGTTACCGTGAGTCGGAGCTGACTCAGTGGCAACAACAAGCTGAACCAAGCAGGATTTCAACAAAGACACACCGAGCATCTACTGCAGGCTAGACACTGTGTGAGACCCTTTTCCCTTTCGAATTTAATTCTCCCGGCAATCCTGAGAGGTACTCATCGTTGCCCTCCATCTTACAGATGACAAAAACAGACGCTCAGAGCATTAAGTGATTTGCTTCCAGTCACAAGGTAGGAATTGGCAAAGTGGGATGGAGCCCAAACCACATGACTCCGGGTTTTCCCACGGTGAGATCATGCGTTGGTTGTGTTTACAGGCCTCTGGCTTCTAAGGCACCTGTGCAACTTCTCCTCAGTCCCTTCCCACCCATCCCACCCACTGCCGTCATAGCAACCCTGTAGGACAGAGTAGAACTGTCTCATAGGGTTTCCAAGGCTGTAATCTTTATGGAAGCAGACTGCCACATCTTTCTTCCATGGATCGACCAGTGGGTTTGAACCACCGACCTTTCAGTTAGCAGCCGAGCGCTTTAACCACTGCACCACCAGGGCTCCTTGCACACACACAGAAGCTCCTAATCTTTAGCAACTCACAAAGAGGGGCCACATCCTTTGACTCCACCTTCTATAGATGAACAAAGACAATATCATGTTTCCAACACATTAGTCAGACTTCGCGGAAAAAAAGAAAAACATAAAATACGCATATGACTTAAGTACATTTACCATCCTCTGGAACAAGGACATATACATGGAGGGTTCACTATCAAATGAATTTTGCTCTTAAATGATGCTAATCTCTTTCACTGGGGCCTAAATCCTAAAATCTAAGTAAGGTTCTATGGCTTGCTTTCTTGTCTTTAAAGTAGACGCATGAAGCTAATAGATACATAAACCATAAAAGCAACAGCCGGGGCTCCCACCAACCCAGATTTTCCTTGCAACTTGCACTCATTTTGAGTCTGGTCCGGGGCGTGCTGACCTGAAATAGTTGCTGGCCGCGGCAAGCACCACGCGGTGGCAGGAGAATTCCTGGATGTCCACACACAGGATGACATCCGTGAGAGCGTTTTCCATTCGGAGGGTCTCCAGGCCATTCTGAAGAATTAAGGAGAGTCCCGTGTCATCAAATTTTACCTTATCCTCATTTAAGATTTCTACCAGGTCTCCCGTTTTCTGAGCGGCCTCATCTGTAGAAGGGGCCAGGGGTCCTTCCAAGCTCTTCTCTACCACTTCCCCCATGGTCCAGGCGCCCCCTTGTCCTGCCATCAACGTCCAGACTGAAGGAGCACCCAAGTCTCAGTCAGGTCACATTGCAGAAGCGGAGCGGATTTCCTGTACTGGGCCCTCCACTTATCACCAGCTGTCACACATACATAACAGGAAGTCTCGCACTTTCTCATCCTGTCACCACAAACACCGACCCCTTCTATTCTTCTTCTTTCTGTGAATTATCACAGGGTTAGAACCTAGAGGGTATGTAGGAGGGGGCTCTGGGAGAGAGGGGGGCTTCTCAGAGTCTGCTACCAGTGCCCTGTGGTTGTTTTGGTACATCGTCCCGCCTCATATCCGTGAGCAGGAAGTCTCCAGTTCTGGGTATTACGTTTGCAGTCCGGGTGCTTCTAGAACCCAAGTTGTGGAAGATGCGATGGGGACAGTCTGCCATTCTCTCCTCCCTCGTCTGAGGAGTCTGAGGCCCCACAATGCGCCTCCACTCAATCCCTTGGGGACCTTGGAAAACCCACTTAATCTCTGGCATTCCTTATTTCTATCAGCACTACACAACTTCTGTCCGTCTCCCCTGCTGTTCAGGGGAACCATTGTCATGGCAAACATTAACCTCCCCCGAAAATGTCTATTGTTTCACATCTGCCTCTGGAGACGGGAGAAATGGTCTCCAGGCTCCACCCCCAGGTCTGCCCGCTTAGGTGGCCAACCAGGGTAGAAGACCAGACTAAGCCAGCAAGTCCCCAGCTGGCCTCGTCGGACCCCACACCTACTGATCATGCGTCTAATGTCGGATCATAAAGCATTCCCATTACCTCTGCAGGTCTCAGTTAAGTCATAACAACTATCTGTTACTGTTGTTGTTGGCCCCGACTCATGGCTGCCCCATGAACAGCAGGATCAGACAACTGTGATCCATTGCATTTTCACTGGCTGATATTTGGAAGCAGATTGCCAGGCCTTTCTTCCTAGTCTGTCTGAGTCTGGAAGCTGTGCTGAAATCTGTCCAGCATAATCATAGCAACACCCAAGCCTCTACTGACAGACAAGTGGGTGGTGGCTGTGCTTGAGGGGTTCTGGCTGGAAACTGAACCTCCATCTCCCGAACATAAGAGGAGAATGGCACCCCTGAACCACCACAGCCAACCATTCTTTATTAACCCCCACCGTGTGCTAGAGAGTGTACAGGAATTAATGCATTTTCACCCTGACAACACCCAACGGGAGGGGATAAGACTTTCCTCTCTTCACGCTAAGGAAACTGCATCTCTGCTCAAGTGAATGGCTGAGCCCAGGTCGGCTCAGCTCCAAAGCCCCTGTTCCCCCCACCAATGCAGCTACCAGCACTATAATATCTGTCAGCCCTGACCCCAGCGTCACCATGGGCTCCAAAGTCCCTGTTCCCCCCACCAGTGCAGCCACCAGAACTATAATATCCGTCAACCCTGACCCCAGCATCACCATGGGCTCCAAAGTCCCTGTTCCCCCCACCAATGCAGCCACCAGAACTATAATATCTGTCAACCCTGACCCCAGCGTCACCCTCAGCTCCAAAGTCCCTGTTCCCCCCACCAATGCAGCCACCAGAACTGTAATAGCACGCAGCCCTGACCCCAGCGTCACCCTCAGCTCCAAAGGCCCTGTTCCCCCCACCAATGCAGCCACCAGAACTGTAATAGCACACAGCCCTGACACCAGGGTCACCCTTGGCTCCAAAGCCCCTGTTCCCCCCACCAATGCAGTCACCAGAAAACTGTAATATCCATCAGCCCTGACACCAGCGTCACCCACGGAGGGTCCCCAGGGCTTGCGTCCCATGGTGGCACCAGTCCCCAGTGCCTTGCCCAAGTGGACCCTGCTGTCTCACGCTGTCCTCATTCACCTCCGGTGGGGGGAGCACCACCGACCCCCAGGCGATGGGGAGTCCCAGTCCTTCTCTCTGTCCTCGTGAGTGTTGACGCCTCCCCAGGAGCTCCAGCACTGCTCCCTGTGGGTCCTTACTTCTGGTATCAGTCAGGGTTCTCCTGAGAAACAGATCCACACACACACACACACGCACACGCACACACACATGAAGGGTTTATTTTAAGGAATTGATGCACACAGGTGTGGGGCCGGCAAGTCCGAAATCTGTTAGGGCAGGCTGGATGGAAACTCAGCAAGCGTTGACGCTGCCGTCTTGAGGCAGAATTTCTTCTTCTCTGGGAGACCTCCATTTTTGCTTTTAACTTCAACTAATTGAACAAGACCCCACTCACATTATCAAGGGTCATGTCCTCTTCTCAGAGTCAAGTGTTTTGTAGACGGTAACCACATCTATAATATATCTTCACAGCAACACCTAGACTAGTGCCTGGTTAAATAACTGGGTTCAATAATCTAGCCAAGCTGACACATTAAAACAAAGCAAAACTAACCATCAAACACCTAGTCAGGGTCTTTGGTATCCCCCATAAACTTCTCCTTTATCCAGATTTCCATCACTCAAGATGCTTTTGGCTGAAAATAACAGAATATCCCATCAAAAATGGTTTAAACAGTAGGAGTCTCCCGTTAGAAGAAGCTGGGGGTACAGAGGCCAGGCAGACTCAGCAGCTCAGTACCTTACCCAGAACACAGAATTTTCCCATCCTTCCACTCTGCCACCCTCGTTCTGCTGGAGAGGTCACCTCGACTTCACCTAACAGCCACCATAGTACCACCCACCATGTTTCACACAACCCCAGTCCAAGATCAGGGAGAACGAGGGCAGGCCTCTTCTATATATCTGTTTTTTTTTTTCACAAGGGAGAAAATCTTTCCCAAAATTCCCCATCAGACTTCTCCTGGGTCAGTTGGCTACCCTGGACCAATCACCGGAAAATGTGAATGGAGTATCACGATTGGCTTGGACCAAACATGATTCTTTCCTTGGGACATGATTCATTTCACCTTCCCCAAGATCAACGAAGTCTATCTGGTAACTGAACAAGATCCGGGTTCTGTTAGCCTAGAAGAGGGTGAAGGCCTGTTATGCAGTTAACCTGTGCCTGCCACGAGGGCAGGCTCACCTCTAACTCCCCGCAGGCCTTGGCTGGGAAGAGCTCAATGCTTCCATCTCTATGACTTTACCACCATCTCTTAACCTGGCCGAGTACAGCACTCAACCCACCCCCCTCTCATGGTGTCTTGTCCTCCAAAACCTCTCTAAGTATAAAGGATGTTGGCTGTACTCAGCTCTCCCCTTCCAAAATAAAACAAAACAGAAGATAAAACTCAAAAATAAAGTTGTCATTCGTGAGGGATCCTGTTCGCTGAGTTCCCTTATTCTATTTTAGATACTTCCCAAAGCCCCAACCCCGCCCCCCTCCGTCAGTTGCTTTTGAGCTGATCTCGACTCATGGTGATCCCATGCATGTCAGAGTGGAACTGTGCTCCATAGTGTTCTCAATGGCTGATTTTTGGGAAGTAGATTGCCAGGCCTTTCTTCTGAGGTAGCTCTGGGTGGACTCACATCTCCACCATTTCAGTTAGCTGCCAAGCTGTTAACCATTTGCACCACCCAGAGACTCCCCCTATGGTGCAGTGAATTGCTATCATATGACCCTTCCAGCCACGGTCTTAACTCTCAAAAAATGATTGAGCGGGACTATGCAAATAAGGTCCATGGACCCCTTATAGGAGATTGGTCAGTTTTGACATCCCACTAGGCTTAAAGGGAGTCAATCTCTTTAATCCCTTGATAACTACCATCAAGAAGAGCCAGGAGCGGAGTGTGTCCTTTGGACCAGGGTCCCTGCACTGAGAACCTCCTAGACCCAAGAGCCCAAGAGAGCTGTAACACTAGTGATGGCAGCAGTACAGGACCAGCAGGCTAGGTGTGCCAATCCAGGGAGCGAGAGAGCTGAGCACCTGTGGGCAGGAGGCTGGCTGGTTGAGTAGGGTGCCTCTGGGCACTTGTTGGTGGAGCTAAGGAGTTCTGAGACATTTGCCTGAGCAGGGCAGTGGCCAGGCCTCAGCAGGACCCAGGGCCAAGAGCAAGAGCCCAGGTCGAGAACAAAGGCCCAGTGGGAGCAACTGAGAAGAAGCTGTCCTCACCAAAGAACTGTATTCTGGGTTATTCCTGTTACTTCTAAGTTGTTCCTGATTCTGAACTGTAACCTGTTACTTCCCTATTAAACTCCATAATCGTCAGTATGGTCTGTGAGCTCTGTGTGGCCATTGCAACGAATTATCGAACCTAGCAGACGAGCAGAGAGTGTCACGGAAGGGACGGCTGGTGTCGGAATTGGCAAAAAGGCTTGGAGGGTGGAGGTATGTCTGACCTCCACTTCACAGGAATCAGCTTTGGGCTGATGCTGATCTTGATCATCTTTCTCCCCCTGAAGTTAGATGAGGTCTGATGCCACCAGTTCACACCTCCCCTCACATAAGCAGATAACTACTACTTTCTCCGCACCTTCCATTTTCTTAGTAGGCAAAGATACACAGAGTTGCACCACAGATTAGATAATATACAGGATTAGATTTTAGTGCAAACATTAAAAAACACAGTTTGGCACCTGTGTTAACCTGGATGTGCTCTGAGACTAAGCATGAACTGGTGACTCTCCTTTATCGCTGTGAGTAAAATCATTCAGTGCTGTGCGAGCTTTAGTTTTCCTACCTGGCAGCAAAATGCACAAGCCATTGGCAGAAGGTTTACTGCTGAGACAACAATCTAATTTTATCTTGCTGGGCTACTTGGCTTTATGATGCTTGTAAGGAATAGATTCTGTTCCCATAAAAGTCAGTAGCTTCACGCAAGAAAAATCTCTGTTTCCAAGGCCACAGATTTCCCCTTCTGATCCAGTCAGCTGTCTTCTCTAACACAATTTATAGAGATAAAAACAAGTCTTAAATCAGCTACAGAGGAAGAACCACTGTTCCTTATATTAATTTATTGCTACTAAAACTATCATGACTTCATCTCATGTACTTTGGACATGTTATCAGGAGGGACCAGTCCCTGGAGAAGGACATCATGCTTGATAAAGTAGGTCAGAGAAAAAGAGGAAGAGCCTCGACGAAATGGATTGACACCGTGGCAGCAACAACGGGCTCGAGCATAACAACGATTGTGAGGATGGTGCAGGACGGGGCAGTGTTTCGTTCTGTTGTCCACGGGGTCAGTATGAGTCAGAACCGACTCGACAGCACCCAACAACAACAACAAAAAACCATCGCTTATTGAGCATCAAGTACGTTCTAGAAGCTATAATAAGCACTTTATGAATGCTAATGCACTAACGCTTCCTATGAATCCAGCGCTGTTAAGTCGTCTGATCTCCATTTTAGAGACATGAAAACAGGCAAGGTCACATATTGCAGTGGACACTGTCAGCGCCATGCCTACATTCTCATGGCCCATCCTGGAAGTCACCCACAGACAGTCCCCATAAACACCAAAAGCATCTCTCTGCTTGAGAACATTCTCAGGCTATGAGAGCATGCTAGCCCACCAGAGGTGCCAAAGAGTTATTAATGTTGTTGCTAGGAGCCTTCGAGTCGGTTCCGACTCATAATGACCCAATGTACAACAGAACTAAACTCTGCCTGTTCCTGTGCCATCCTCACAATCATTGTTAAGCTTGAGCCCATTGTTGCAGCCACTGTGTCAATCCATCTTATTGAGAGTCTTCCTTTTTTTTGTTGACCCTCTACTTTACCAAGCATGATGTCCTTCTCCAGGGACTGTTCCCTCCTGATAACGAGTCCTAAGTATGTGAGATGACGTCTAGCCATTCTCACCTCTAAAGAGCATTCTGGCTGTACTTCTTACTGGAGAGATTTGTTCATTCTTCTGGCAGTCCATGGTATATTCAATATTTTTCGCCAACACAATTCAAAGGCATCAAGTCTTCTTCGGTCTTCTTTATTCATTGTCCAGCTGCTGAAGAGTTAATGCCCCCAAAAGTGACCCTCGACCACTGGGTGTCAGGAGTTGGTAGAGAAATGCCCTAGCTTCCTGGGCCTTAGTGGGACAGCTCTGAAGTGTGTTGTACACTGTCTCTCCGAGGACCTCCAGAGCATCGAGCTCAGGTGCCCACAGTGGTAACTCGTTCATGCTTTAAGAGCTTCCCTCCCTTCCCACCTCAATTCGCCACCCATCACTGTGCTTCCCAAATAAACTGCTTGCCCCCAATCCTCGTCTCAAGGACCTCTTTGGGAAAAGCCCAGTTAAGACACACAGCTACTGAGTGACAGAGTAAAGATTTGAACTCAGGTCTGGCTAAGTTTAAAGTCCGTACTTTCCCCTTTCCACTGTTCTCTACTGACGGCAAGCGAATCCCAATCCCAAGGAGAGGCTCTCTCAGAACTAGCCTCAGCAGTCAATGCAACTGTGGCCTTGATCCTTCATGGTCAGGGGATCCAGTCTTCCAACCCTCTCTGACTCTAGTCTCCCTCCACCAACCCAGCCAAGGTCCAGTTTTACTCCCTGCTGCTGTTTCCAGCTCCTCAAGGGCCTGACTCATTGCTGCCAGTAAGGGTTTCACCAAGCCACCTGAGACCACACCTGCCTTTGTAGGGCATGGTCACAATTGCTGTGGCACCAAAACATCACAGGCTGCCCCTCTGAGGCCTCTGTCTACCACGTTTGCCAGGGCCACACTACCTTGAACGCCACAATTGCCAATAGCCCTGATACCCTCCTACTGCTTCTGATGCTCTCTCTCAGAGAAGGAGGAAGCTCGTTTTCCTTTTCTGATTTTAGCAGAAAGGTTGAAAGGGCTCATCCTGGCATCCTTTCCATCCTGCTTCTCAGAATCTTTGAGTTGCTGCTTTTCCATCCCCCATATATGGGACTATCACTTCATGTGATACTACATGATACTGTATGGGGCTATAAGTAGTGCAGGCAGGCACCAAGATAAGCCATCTATTCCTCTATGCAGAAGTCTCTCCTTCCCGACTCACAGTCTGTGACTGTAAGGGGCAGTTGGGCATCACTTCTGCAGGATTTATAAAATAATTCAATAAAGTGACTAGATACAAATTAAGCATATAGAAATTGTTTTCCAGAATACCAGCAGTAGCCAGTTTGAAACTATAATGGGAAAATAATGCCATTCACAGTGGTGATAAAACATATGTAAATGCCTAGGAATAACCCTAACAGGAAATGTGAGAGAAACTAACAAACTCTACTGAGAGATTTAAAAGAAGACTTGAATAAAATGCCAAGTTCCTGTATGGGGACATCAGAGAGTGTAAAAAAAAAAATCAAGTCTTTTATAATGAATTTAGCTTATTTCAACTCTAATAAAAATCACAATCGGATGTGGGGGAGAGCAATTCTTAACAAAGTTATTTTAAAGTTCATAAATGGACAAGAATAGCTATGACATTTTTTAAAAAGACGTGTGAATAGGGGCAAGTGTTACTAAGTATTAACACATGGTAGATGGGTGAAGAAGGTGTACAATGAGTTAAAAGAGCATTTCACCAACGAAAGGCTGGCTATGTGCCCAGAAAGGCCCCACCAAGGCATTTACTTTGCATATTTGTCTTCATTCAAAGTTCAATCTTTGCCTTGTAGACTCAGAAACTTGGTGTTCTGGTATTGATCAAACTGAGATGCTGATTTGTTAATGGTTAGATAATTGCTCACCACTCCGATTTAAGTTAAACTGGAGAACTCAACAGGGTTTCCTCACCTCAGCACTATGGACATTTGAGATGAGGCAGAGTGAGTGAGAAGGCAGGCAGGAGTGTTGATTTTTTAACACTATGATCCCTGCCCCCTAGTAACAGATGGCTATTGCAGATCAGGTTAGCAACCTCTCCTCCCATGCAGGTGGAGTGAGAGAGTGAAGTCTGTCCCCCCTTGCTGCTCAGACACAGCTCCAGCCTCATTCCGGGCTGTTTAACACTCCTTGGCTTCTGCCCACCAAATGGCCATCGCTGAGCCCCTCGGGCCAGCTCGCTCTGTCAGCCACATCCCAGCATAGTAATAACAAAAGGTAAATGCTTTCATAAAAACACAGTAGATACAGGCCTGTCTGGAGGCAGCTGATGGCAAAGTCAAGACTGACCCTCAACAAAGGTGAAGTTGGGGGGGTGTCCTTGCTCCACCTCCTACGTCCCATGTATTTCTTTTTAAAAAAATAGATTTTGTTAGATATTTTCCTGATTATAAAAAAAAATAAATGTACCTTGTTCAAAACCTGGGAAGTTCAGAAAAGGATCAAAACGAACTGGGTGTGCTGGGGCAGCAAGTGCTGACGGCGAGAGTCGATTGTGTGCATTTCTTCCCAACACCAAGTTCAGTGGCATCATGCTGGTAGCTTGAAATCCACCCTGGTAGGAGTATTTACACCACGGGAATTGGGGAAAAAAAAAAAAAACATTGTCATTGAGTCGATTCCTACTCATGGCAACCCCATAAGGTTAAGTGCTCAGCTGCTAACCCAAAGGTCAGCAGTTCGAACCCACCAGCTGTTCCATGGGAGAAAGACGTGGCAGTCGGCTTCCGTAAAGATTTACAGCCTTCGAAAACCTATGGGGTCACTATGAGTCAGAATCAACTCGATAGCAGTGGGTTTGGTTTGGTTATCTTTACAGAAGCAGATTGCCAGGCATTTCTTCTGTGGTGCCACTGAGTAGGTTCAAACCACCAACCTTTCAGTTGGCAGCTGATCACAAACCCCTTTCACCACCCAGGGACCTATGGGAATTGTAAACACTTCAAATCAGGGCTTTTTTTTTTTTTAACCAGTTATTAAAATTTACAGCCACACTACTGATTTCCCAAACTTCCCCTTGAGTGCCCACTGCTGAGGTCCTGAGGCTACTCTGAATCTGGATCACCCTCCATCTCTATTAAGCCTTTCCTCTGAACTCCAGAGAAATTCTGCCTAAATCCCTTTTCTTGATGCAGCTTGATTGTGACTCTGTTCCTTACATCAAAATGGCTCTCACTGGACCAGAGGCAGGGCAGAGTCGGGACACTTGTCTGTTTGTCCCACCGTGCTACCCTTTCTCCACAGACCCCAGTGTTGCCCTCACCTCCAGTAATCACTATGGAAACCACATCTGCAGCCCAACTTGGCACTTTCAAGCTTCTACACCTGCTCTGAGAGCAAACCCAGTATTCTCACAAAGGGAATTTCCCAACAGACACTAAATTTTTAACCATTTAGTCTTATTGTAACTTCAAACCCATTGTCCTGTTAAGGTTTTGTGTGCTGGTCTGCCTCTTGGCCAGGCTTGCTCAGGATATGAAGGGGTCTGGTGGCAGCCCTTACGGAACTAGTCTCCAGGTCTGGGGTCCATGGAAGAACTTTAGCCTTGGGGAGGGAACCAGAAGGGGCAAAGCAAGACTCCAGTTCTGGAGGCATAGCAACACCAACCACCAACCACAGCACTTAAGGGACTAAGGATTGGAGATGGGTAGAAGGTCCTTGGAGAAGGACATCGTGCTTAATAAAGTAAAGGGTCAGTGAAAAAGACGAAGACCCTCAACGAGACGGATTGACACAGCGCCTGCAACAATGGGCTCAGACACAGCAGCGATTGAGAGGGTGGCGCAGGACCAGGCGGTGTTTCGTTCTGTTGTACCTGGGGTTGCGGTGGATCAGAACCAGCTCCATGACACCCAACAACAACAGAAGGTCAAAGCAAGGACAGTTGATGGTGGTTTATGGAAAGGATTTAAAAAACACAATGTTCAACAGAATTGCGGTGAGTTCTACTGGTCTAAAACCTGCCTCAACAATTTAACCAGCGTTTCTTTTGCTTTTTGTTCCCATGGAGAGCACTTTTTTACTTTAATATTCTTCATTTCCTTGACGATGGTTAATGGTGTTCAATATGAGGTCGTGGTCGTTCAGTGGTAGAATTCTCATCTTCCATGCAGGAAACCTGGGTTCAATCTCCAGCAAACGCACCTCATACACAGCCAACATTCGTCTCTCGGGGGGCTTGCCTGTTGCTCTGATGCTGAACAGGTTTCAGCAGTGGAGCTTCCAGACTAAGATGGACTAGGAAGAAAGGCCTGGCAATCTACTTCCAAAAGTCAACCAGTGAAAACCCTGTGGATCACAACAGTCCAGTCCCATGGGGATGGTGCAGGACTGGGCAGCATTTTGTTCGGTTGTGCATGGGGTCACCATGAGTCTGGGGCCAACTCGACAGCAACCAACAACCACTATGCTGTTCAGTAGCATCTTGCATTTTACTTTATTTTAAAATATTTTTATTGATTCCCTTGATGATTGGGATATAATTTGATAGAGCCAGAATTCCACCATTTCCATATCTGCTACATTAATTCATGCATTCCTGATTTTCTCCTTGCATCTTATATACAGGCTGGCCAGTGCGGAAGGCATCTATGAATTCAAGCAGTTCCCTTGGTGCCGAGATGTTGGAGGTGCCTAGACATTGCTCCGGGGCGAACAGGAGAGAGCTGTGTGTCAGAAGATACCACAGGCTTGTAAGAAGACAGGCCTACTGGATGAAACACTCCTCCCAAAAAATAAATTCCAGAAAAGTTCACCCAACTCCCCATTAAATAGCAATTCCCACTGCTTATTGATATGTAGGTTGCCATGGAGATAAAAGGAGTTTGAATTGTGAGTGGGCTCCTGCAATGAGAAGAGAAACTTAGCCTAAGAAACTCTAGGTAAAAATGTAGTTCTTTGAGCTGGGCTTGAGACATGGTGTCACCTACTTCCCTGATGCCTGTAAGCCTCACTCAGCAGTAAGGTCTCAAGACTCTGCGAGCCCACTGTTTTGGTTACCTGCCATTGACATCGAGTCGATTCCGACTCATAGCAACCCCACAGGGCTGCCCATAACAAAATACCATCAAGTGGGTGGCTTTAAAGAACAGGAATTTATGTTCTCACAGTCCTGAGGGCTAGGAGTCCGAATTCAGGGCATCAGCTCTAAGGGAAGGTTGTTCTTCATCTCTTACAGCGTCTAATAACTGTTGGCAATTCTCGGCATTACTTGTGTGTGTGTGTGTGTGTGTGTGTGTGTTGTGTATGTGTGTGTCTGTGTGTCTGTACTCCCCTTCGTAAGACACACTCAGAAAGGATTAGGTTTAGGATCCACCCTACAATGGTATGACCTCATTAACACAACAAAAACCAAACCAGTTGCCATGGTGTCCGTCCCGACTCACGGCGACCCCACGTGTTTCAGAGTACAGCTACACTCCATAGTATTTTCCGTGGCTGTGATTATGTCTTCCCAGGCACCTCTGAGTGGTTTCAAACCACCAACATTTTAGTTAGTAGCCGAGAGCTTAACCCTTTGCGCCATCCAAGGACTCCTAACATTTAAAAAAAAAGAAAACTTCTGTTTCCAAACAGGGTCATATTTACAAGTACAGGGATTAGGACTTCAACATAACTTTTGGGGGACACAATTCCCCACCTCAGCCCAGGTTTCCCTGTTATCCCATCAAGCCCAGGACACCATAGCTGCGAAGGCGGTTCCCTGTACCAGCAGTACCATACGTCAAGCTCCCAGAGAAGATGCCCTGTATTTCCTTTGAGTAGGAACAGACTGAGACCCAGAACTCAGGACAGACCGAAGCTACAGACGACGGTAAATGGTATCAGCTGGGGGCTTGGCACGCTGCGGGAGGCCACGGTGTTTCCTCTCGAGGGTCGCCCACTGATTTTCCTACAGCAGGTGCTTCTCAGACTGTGATCTGGAGCCCACGTGAGCCTGAATCCTGGGGGTGTCCCCAGGGTGGGCTCCTGGGCTCACTCAGACCTCACTAAATCAGAACCTGGGGTGGGAGGAGTGTGGGTGGAGGAGGGGGTGGCCAACCGCCCTGGTTTTTCAAGGACTGAATGGTTTCCTGGGATGCAAGACTTGTGGTGATAAAACCCGGAACCAAAAAACCCATTGCCATTGGGTCAATTCCGACTCATAGTGACCCTGTGGGACAGAGAAGAACAGCCCCATAGGGTTTCCAAGGAGCAGCTGGTGGATTTGAGCTGCTGACCTTTTGGTTAGCAGCGGAGATCTTAACCACTGCGCCACCAGGGCTCCAAAACCAGGAGGTCCTGGGGAAACCAGGATGAGACAGTCACCCTAGCCTGGGGTATCGCTTGGAAATGTACAGCAACCAGACTGGGGTTTTAGTCAATCCACACCTGTTTCTGGTGAGGGGTCATAGAGCCAGCACCAGGATCCCTGTAACACAGGCCCCCTTTTAGGCAAATGAGCACAGCAGTGAGAGCTCAGCCTCTGCAGTCAGGTGGCTCAAGATAAAATCCTAGCTCTGCCACCCTCACGCTGTGACACTTCCAGTAAGTTACTCAGTCTTTTAATGCCTCAGTTTCTTCATCTGTTGTTGGTGTTAGTTGCCATCAGGCTGGCTTGGGGTTCATGGCACCCTATGCGCGACAAAGCAACACGCTGCTCCGTCGCCAGGATCTGTTGTGGGTCGGGCTTATTGTCATTGGCTGACTTTCATGATCACTTGTGGGTTGTGCTGTTTTCTTTGGCTGATTCTCAGAAGTAGATCACCAGGCCTTTCTTCCTAGCCTCTCTGAGTCGGGAAGCTCCACTGAGACGTGTTCAGCATCATAGCAACACACAAGCCTCGACTGACAGATGGGTGGTGGCTGCACATGAGGTGCGTTGGCCGGGAATCGAACCCGGGTCTCTGTATGGAAGGTGAGAGTTCTACCACTGAACCACCAGTGCTGGAGATAATAATAGTACCCACTTCATTGTGTTGGAACCCTGGTGATGCAGTGGTTAAGTACTCGGCCGCTAAGCAAAAGATCATCAGTTCAAATCCACCAGGCGCTCCCTGGAAACCCTATGAGGGCGTTCTACTCTGTCCTATAAGGTCGTTATGAGTCAGAATCACCTCGACAGCAAGGGGGTTGGTTTGGTTTTCATTGTGTTATGGAGAGGAGGAAATGAGTACATGCGAAGTCCTTAGAACAGTGTCTGGAACTTTGTAAGCTCTGTATAAGCGTTAGCTACTATTAGTCAAATCTTTCTATGGAAGAGAAAGTATGTGCATTTCATTATAAATCTGGCCTCTGGCTTCTCACCAGAAACTCCTGTGGAACAATGATCTTTGTTAGACTAGGTACAGGCTGTCCATTGTCCCCTTGTTATCTTGGATCATTTCCACATAATCAGAGTAGAGGGCCCCACAGACCACCACCTCCCCCAGGGAAATACACATTCCCATCACCCCGCCCAGCACGTCGGAAAGTGTTATTCTAACCAGAGTCACAATCATTCCTAAAAGGACTTAGCCTTCTGGAAAAAGCTTCTCAGAAATAACCAGCCTTAAACAGACAATGTGAAAAATAGATGACTATGTTGTAGATGACACTGCTGTTAGGGCTAAGTGCTCTGCGCGCTTTATCTCGTCGTATTTATTTATTTTGTATCCTGATAACTTGATAGAACAGATGACTTTCCTCTTACAACTGAGGAAACCGAGGCTCCATTTTAACTGAAGTTGGGTCCAGATCACAAAGGTGGTAGATGGCTGCACTAGGTAAGTGAGATACAGTATCTGATGGGCTCATCTTCCGTTCCAATGAAAAGTTCCCAGTCCAAGCCCTCTGTTACCCAGAAAGAGGTTTTTGGTACTACATGACCCTGTTAATTGGACTAGAGTGAGGTGCCTCCATCCAAAGATAATCAAGTTCGGAGATTAGTTCAAGGACATATACAGCCTTGCTCTAAAAGATCAGGTGGGACAGTTAGAGACTCTCTTTCAGGAATTTGAAGTAAGGAACGCAGAAGTTTGCCATCTGGCAGGAGAAACAGGAGGCAGATGAGATAGACTTAGAACTACAAGAAGTTAAAGACGTGAACAAACTCGGCAGAGGGACCTGGGAGGCGAAAAGAGCAGACTGAAGCAGATGTGTAGAGAGTGGCTGAGACAGGTTGCCCTGAGACTGGATGCAGAACATGGGCTACTGTTGCTGAAGTTCTGAGCTCCCCCTGACAATCTGGACCCACTCACCAGCTCCAGAGAGGGCTCTGCTGTTGGAATTCAGAGAGATTTCTGCCTAAACCTCCCTATTCTTTTTTTTTTTATTAAGATTATTGTAGTTTAAGTGAAAGTTTAAAATTCAAGTTAGTCTCTCATACAAAAATTTATACATACATTGTTATGTGACCCTAATTGCTCTCCCCATACTGTGACAGCACACTTCTCCTTTCCACCCCTGATCTCCCATGTCCATTCAACCAGCTCCTGACCCTCTCTGCCTTCTCATCTCACCTCCGGACTGAAGCCGCCCATTTAGTCTCTTCTATCTACTTCAGCTAAGAAGCATACTCCTCACAAGTATCGTTTTATGTTCCACAGTCCAGTCCAATCTTTGTCTGAAGAGTTGGCTTCGGGAATTGTTTTAGTTCTGGGTTGACAGAGAGTCCGGGGGTCATGATTCCTGGGGTTCCTCCAGTCTCAGTCAGACCATTAAGTCTGGCCTTTTTACCTGAATTTGAGTTCTGCATCCCACGTTTCTCCTGCTCCATCCGGGACTCTCTGTTGTGTTCCCTGTCAGGGCGGTCATTGGTGGTAGCTGGGCACCATCTAGTTCTTCTGGTCTCAGGCTGATGCAGTCTCTTGTTTATGTGACCCTTTCTGTCTCTTGGGCTAATACTTTCCTTGTGTCTTTGGGGTTCTTCATTTTCCTTTACTCCAGGTGTAAACCTCCCTATTCTTGAGGTAGCTTGATGGAGACTCTGTTCCTTACATCCAACGGACCTCACCAGAAAAGAGGCAGAAGAGTATTGTGAAGTGTGTGTCTGACCCATGCACTAACCACTGTGCTACCATCCTCCACAGATCAGGGGTGTTTCCAGGTGCAGAGATGGGCCCTGAAAAAGGGATGAGACATCACAGCTGTAGCCAGTGCTAATTCAGGTCTGCTATCCATATTCGATTCTAAAGTGGATTTTTCCAAAGGAAGTACTAAGGAATGAACTGAAAGCAGCAAACATTCCAGAGTAGGTTTTGTCGGTAAGAAGAGCCCCCAAGTGTTCACTTACAGCTAATTGGAAAATATATATATATATATACAGTATGCCCCCATGTTTACAAATATAAATGTGTATTAAAAATAGAGAAAAATCAGAAGGGAAGACGTACTTATTCATTCAATATTTATCAAGCATGTTCTAGGTGCTCAGGATACAATGGTGAGTAAAAAGGGAAGTAGCTCCTGCCCTCAAGGAGCTTACAGTCTGAGGAGGGAGACCACCATTAGGAAACATTGTAACCTTTCCAAGTGCTGTGAGGGAGATGTGCTGGGTGAAGAACCTTCAACAGCGGCAATTTGACCTGGTCAGCGAGGTAGGCAAAGTCTTCTCTGCTGACTGAGCGTGATGGATGAGCATATATTACCTATATGAAGAGCAGGGAGAAAAACTGCCCATGGAAAATCCTGCATTTCTGGAGGGAATGTAAAATGGTACCACCGCTGGGGGAAACCATTAAGCGGTTCCTCAAAAAGTTAAACATAGAATTGCCATGTGACCCAGAAATTCCAATCCTAGGTATATACCGCAAAGAATTGAAAATTGGTATTCAAACAAATACATGTACACACATGTTCACAGCTGCGTCATTCACAATAGCCGAAAGGTGGGAACAATCCAAATGTCCATCAATGGATGACTGGATAATCCTGTTGCAGTATGTCCATACAATGACATGTTATTCAGTCATAAAAAGGAAGGAAACGCTAATACGCGCTACAGTATGGCTAAACTTCAAAAACTTGATGCTAACTGAAAGAAGCCAGACACAAAAGGTCACATGTACGATTCCATGGTCTTAGGCTGGGTTCTCTAGAGAAGCAAAACCAGTAAAGCATATAAATATATAGAGAGAGAGATTTATATTAAGGAAATGGCTCACGTGATTGCAGAGGCTGGAACGTTCTAAGTCCATAGGTCAGGCTGGAGGCATCTCCTGATTCATGTAGTCGCAGGGGCTGGCAAACCAAAGATTAGCAAGTCAGACAGCAGGGCTCTGGCTCACAGGCTTCAAACACCAAGGAATTCTAAGATCAGCAGGCAAGAAGGCAGGTAAGCTGCTAGCTCCAGTCCCAAGAACTGGAGGTCAGATGAACAGGAGCCATCTGTAGATCCAGTGCGAGCAGAAGTCCATGAACCTTGCCAGAAAGTCCACTTATATTGGATGCAGGCCACACCCTCAAGGAAACTCCCCTTCAACTGATTGGCTACTCACATTCTATCAAATCTCATCACGGAGGTGATCACATCATTATACAATTGCCAAACTATATCATAACTGCCAAACCACTGAGAATCATGGTCCAGCCAAGTTGACGCACAAACTTAACGATCACACCATATGTATGGAATACCCAGAATAGGTAAATCCATAGAGACACAATGCAGATGGGTGGTTACCAGGAGCTAGAAGGCAGCAGGAAATGGGAGCGACTGCTTAATGGGTGTGGGATTTCCTTTTGGAGAGATGAAAACGTTTTGGAACTAGGTAGGTGGTTGTTCCTTAACATTGTGAATGTACTAATCGCTGCTGAATTATTCATTTTGAAATGTTTAGTTCTATGTTACGTGAATGGAACCTCAATTTAAAAAAAAAATTTAATTAAAAAAAAAGAGAAACAAAAACACTTTCCAGGCAGAGCCTATAGCATGGGAAAAACTCCAGCAATAGGAGGAACAATTACAAGTATAACCTCATGTGATTGGAATAGAGAAAGCTGGGCAGAGAGAGCATGGTGCAAGACAGGGCTGGAGAGGTAGGCAGGGCCAGATCACACAGGACCTTATAAGCCAAGTTAAGGAGTTTTACCTTGGTCTTAAGAGCAATTGGAAACCACTGAGGGATTAGGGGAGTAAGTGGGGTGGGGCAGTGTGATGGTTAAGATTGTGTGTTGGCTTGGCTGGGCCATGGTTTGGCAGCTATGATGTAATTTGGCAGCTATGTAATGATGTAATCACCTCCATAATGAGATCCAATAATTACCTCCATAATGGGATCTGCTGTGAGTAGCCAATTAGTTGAAAGGGAGTTTCATTGGGGATGTGGCCTGCATCCAATATACGTGGACTTTTGGGCAAAGCTCGCGGGCTTTTGCTCGCTCTGGATCTTGCAGCTGGCTCCTGTTAGTCTGACCTCTGGATCTTGGAACTTGAGCTAACAGCTTGCCTGCCGATCTTGGGGTTCATCAGTCTCCACAGCCTGTGAGCCAGAGGCCTGCCGTATGGTTTACCAATCTTGGGTTCTCCAGCCCCTGCAGCTTTGTGAGTCAGGAGAACCACCAGCCTAAAGTCTGACCCATGGACTCGGGACTTTCCAGCCTCTACAGTCGCATGAGCCATTTCCTTTACTTATATATGCACACACACACACACACACACACACACACACACACCCCACATATATATATACACACACAGATATACATATATATATATATACACAGATAGATATACATACATACATATACATACACACATAGATATACATACATATATATACAGACACCCATAGATATACATACATATATATATATATATACACACACACACACGCTTCGCTGGTTTTGCTTTTCTAGAGAACTCAGCCTAAGACAGGCAAGGAAGACATAATTAGATATGCACTTTGAAAATATCTGTCTCCAAAAGGAGAACAGATTACCAGAGGGCTGGCATGGATGAGATAGAATGGAAGGGGGCCACTTTGGAGTCCATTACAGTAATCCAGGTGGCATGTCATGGCAACATGGACTGAGGAACAGCACTGGGGATAGAGAAAAGCCGGTGAATTTGAGAGATACAGGATAAAGCCATAGGATTCGGTGATGGATTGGACAAGGGAAAAGGAGTCACGCAGAAAGGCCCTAGGTTTGTTTCTGGAGTGAACGGCTGGATGAATGGAGGTACTAACACTAAAATGGAGGACGTTGGAAGGGGACAGTTAGGAGGGAGAAGAGCCTACGTTTATGTTTAGTCAAGTTGTCTAGAGTCTGAGACACACAAAACGTGGGATGTTAGATGCACAAGTCGGAAGCTGAAAGGAGACGTTTGGTTTAGAGATATAAATCCATTCACTGAAACGTTAAAAGTGGATGTTTCTGGCCATAAGGTTTTGGATGACCTTCGTTTTACTCTTTATGCCTTTCTGTTTTCCCTCAGTTTCCTGCTGTATTCGTTCCCTAGAGCTGCCATAAAAAATTACTGCAAACTTGGTAAACAACAGAAATTTACTCTCTTACACTCCTGGAGGCCAGAAGTCTGAAATCAAGGTGGAAGCAGGGCAGCACTCCCTCCAAAGGCTCCACAGAGAATCCTTCCTTGTCTCTTCCAGCTTCTAGTGGCTGTGAGCGTTCCTTGGTTTGTGGTTGGATTGTCCCAGTCTCTGTCTCCGTCTTCACATGGCCTACTCCTCTGTCTGTGTCTTCTCTTCTGTGTTTTGTAAAGACACTGGTCATTGGATTTAGGACCCACCCAGATAGACCAGAATCTCAAGGTCCTTAACTTAATTACATCTGCAAAGACCTTTTTTTCCAGATAGTCACATTCACAGGTTCTAGGAGTTAAGACATGGACATATCTCTTTGGGGGTCAACCATTCAACCCACTACACCAACAATATATTTTTTTTCTAAATGGAATCTCAAAAAAGTGAAATTGTCTCTCTGTCTATGGAGAGGAGGAGTACCCCACTTCTCACAGCTGGAATCAGTGGTCTCAGCAGGAACGTCCCCAGGGTGGGGAAGCCAAATTAGTTGCTGCTGATCTCTTTCACAACGCCATGTTTCTTTTCCGTGGACCTGCGCAGATCTGTTCATCTTCCAAATTGTAAACTGGTGTCCCGAGCAGACCTACGTGACAAGAGAGGGTTCAGGTTTCAGACGGTTGTTCAAGCTTTAGATCCAGGTAAGCCAAAACCAAACCCGTTGGTGTCGAGTCAATTCTGACTCCTAGCGACCCTATAGGACAAAGTGGAACTGCCCCGTAGGGTTTCCAAGGAGCGGCTGGTGGATTCGAACTGCCAACCTTTTGGTAAGCAGTCGAGCTCCTGACCACTGTGCCACCAGGGCTTCTTAGATCCAGGTGTCTCCCCCTTAACTGAGATGTTCTAAGGAAGACAAGAAACAGCAGCCTTCTGTCCCTCCCTCTGAGGATGAACCAACTGAGGAATAAAACAAAGTTGGCAATGAGGACCAAACATCTCCTTTAGAAAGAGCTCAGTTGGCGAGTCAAACCATATAATCATCAGATTCTCCGCTGAACCAGGGCAAGCCCCCACCCTCAGAGTTGCAGAGCAGAGCATGTGTTAGAGCAGCCAGCACCCAAAGGAAAAGAAGAGGAAGAGGCTGGACTACACACAGCTTCTGGTTCCAAAGTCACCAGTTTCCTGGAGGCAGAATGAAGAGGGGAGGTCAGGATGGAGAGAGGCTAGGAGTGTTAGGTTAATGCAAGGAAACATCAGAAGTGGCAGGAGGCAGTCATCTTCCCCAACACCCACTATGAGTTCCTGTGAGTCTCAGGTTTGTTAATCAAGCTCTACCAGGTGCAAGACACTGAGCTGTCCCCATCTACATTTTGGTACAGTCTAGAGTCCCTAGTGACAAGCAACAAATCAATACTAGCTGATTCTTTAGCAGAAATTGAATTTATTAACAGAATATTGGGTGCATAATTCTTGTTTGGATCCTGGTTTTTTAAAAGGCTGAAGAAAAAACTTTTCTTTGTAGTCTTAACATATTGGGAATTTTGTGCACAGAGTATTCCAGAATTCCAATGAACATCAAATGTCACATGTTTGAAGATATTCTTAGATGAGGTAGTATTGAATTTAGACTTCTGTTTGAAATAGAGAATTAATGAAAGTTGAGTCTTGGGGTGTTTGAAACAACCTAAGACATTTTCTTTTTTGATGTGAATCAATTTAGCATAGGAATGTGGTATTAAAGGTGGGCACTGCAAAATAAAAGCAGCTATAAAGGACATTTTGAGGAAATTAGGGAAATTCGAATGTTGACTGTACTCAGTGATATTGTACCAAGGTTAGATTTCCTGCACATGATAATGGCCTTGTGGTTATGTAGGAGAATGTCCTCGTTCTCAGGAGATACATGCTATTTTAGGGGTGAATCATCATAATATCTATCACTTTTAAATGGTTCCACAAAATTAAATGTTTTACATAAATAGAGATAAAACAAAAGGGTATACAGGTTCTCATAATACCACTGTTTTATATTTTAAATTGAAAACGTTTGGAGGATTGCATGGGGAGCTCAGAAAATCTCCAGCTTGGATGGAGGACTAGGTTTGAAAGATACGTAGCCAAAAACAAGGCTCAAAAATCATGCAGAAGAATGGTCTGGTGAGAAGACCACTTTCATTATCAGTGAGTGTCAGATGGTGCCACCTGCACCACCAACCCTGCTGGTCCAGGGCACTGGATGCCAATGCTACCCACTGCTACCCCCGCCATCGCTTCCCCAAGCGCTCAATCTTACAGCAACCTCCAACTGAGTCAATAAGTGCCCCAAAGAGAGTCACCTGGGTGTGTACAATTAGAATCGAAGTTGCGAGCCTGCTCAGCTGAGAATAAGACCAAGCCATAGCATAGGGTGTGGAAGATGGGGGCCGGGGACTTCCAATCAATCTCATTCTGAAACAGCCAGGTGGCCTTCTCACCTTTAAGATAGTTCAACCCAGGGTAGAGAAATGTGATCAAGTCTGTTTGAAATTTCAAAGCTAGAGATCTTCAACATACTCTTCCAGATGGGGGATGGAAAACAAGGAGAATGTTAGATTAATAATCTGATTTTTCTGTATCTCCATTTTAAGGGGAAGTTTTCACACATATTCATGGGTGTATCATCCACATTATCTAGAATTTCCTCAATTAACCCAAGTCCTGGACTTAGCAACCTGGAAATCCAATACAGTAAATCTGATGCAATAGCTCTGATCATTTCTGATTTTTAAAAAATATGTAGAACCATTTCAACACATTCCATAACCATTTGGGAAGGACTTTTAGATAGTCTCGGTTTGGGTTAACAGCATTGCTGCTCAGCATTGTGGATGTGCATAAATAAGAAGAGAAAATATTATTAAAAGATGCCCTAAATAACCAGCAATCTAGCCATAATAGAGTTAATCATCATATTAACCCTTCCAGGTACAAAGACGGCAAGAGATGTTGAGCATGGCGGGTTGTAAAAGTACAACTCCCTGCTCACTTCTGACTCTCCCACGGCCACTCTGCAATCAGCCTCCTTCAGCACGGTATGTGGGAAGGTGGGTGACCCATCCAACTCAGACTGACCCTTGCCGTCAAGTCGATTCTAACTCATAGTAACCCTGTAGGACAGAGTAGAACTGCCCCATAGGGTTTCCAAGGAGCGGTTGGTGGATTTGAATTGTTGACTTTGGTTAGCAGCCGAGCGCTTAACCACAGTACCACCAGGGCTGAAAAATTTAGCCATCAGTTTCTCACAGGAGTGTTGGGGCTTTGAGAGCTCACACCCGAAGAAAGAATCCTAGGCTGGAGAGAACCAGAAGACCCCGTTACCTTATCCTAAAGGTCTTGGGGCCCTGCTTGAGGGGGCAGAAAAGCAGAAGACTACTAGAAAGGGCACAAACTCTGGGGTCAGACAGACCTGAAGTTGAATCCCAACTATTACATTTTCCAGAGTGTGACCTTGGGCAAGTTGCTTCATTTTGCTAATCCTCAATTTCTTCATCTATAAAATAGATGACCTATCCCATAGCATCATTAGGGTTATTGAATGAGTGATCTTTGCGTAAGGTCCTTACCATCATACCTGGCATACAATCCAAAACCAGTTGCCAACAAGTCGACTCTGACTCATGGTGACCCCACGTGTGTCAGAGTAGAACTATGCTCCATAGGGTTTTCAATGGCCGATTTTTTGGAAGCAGATGGCTGGGTCTTTCTTCCACAGTGCCTCTGGATGGACTCGAACTACCAAACTTTTGGTTAGCAGCCAAGCAAGTAAACCCCTTGTACCACCCAGGGACAACTGGCATACAAAGTTGTTGTTGTTTGCTGCCATTGAGTTGGCCCCCAACTCGTGACGACTCCATGCACAATGGAATGAAGCGCTGCCTGGTCCTGCACCCTCCCCATGATCCGGCCATTATGATCCACAGGATTGTCATTGGCTTATTTTCCCAAGTAGATCACCAGGCCTTTCTTCCTAGTCTGTTTTAGTCTGGGAGCTCTGCAGAACCTGTTTGGCATCATGGCAACACGTAAGCCCCCCCGACAGACGGGTGGTGGCTGCACATGAGGTGCATTGGCATGGAAGGCGAGGATTATGTCACTCAGCCACCAATGCCTCGTTGGCATACAGTAGTGCTAAATAAATAACAACTATTATTAAACAGCGAAAGTTTCCAACCCCAGGCAAATAAGGGCAGAGACACAAATTCCCTTCGGGTACAATGAGAACCATTTTGGCCGCTGACAGAGTGACATGTAAATCATCTCTAACCCTCTCAAGGTAACGGAAAATCACTTCTCTGCCTAAACTGGACAAACTACACCCCTTCCAGCAGGCTACTTTTTTGTCTGGGAGCTCTGTCCCGAGACATCAACGTGTCCAAGAGGATACTGACCATGAGGATTTTGAAGCAGATGTCTTTCCAGAGTTTGTTTAATCAATATTTATTAAATGCCAAGCATGTGCCAACTCCTGTCCTAGACACTAGGGGATACAGAGGTGAATCAGTTCCCCACCGCGCTGCCCTTAAGGGGCTCCCGGCCTAACAAGGCCAACGTGTGAACATAAAATCTCTAAACAGAGTGTGGAACGGGCAGGGCGCTACGAGAAAATAAAATGCCCTGAATTTTATGGAGGAGTCCTCAGGTAGTACAAACGGTTAACCTGCTCAGCTGTTAATGGAAAGGCTGGAGGTTCGAGTCCACCCAGAGATGCTTCAGAAGGAAAGCCTGGTGATCTACTTCTGAAAAATCAGCCATTGAAAACTCCATGGAGAACAGTTGTACTCTGACCCCCATGGGGTCACCTTGAGTCAGAATCAACACGAGGCGGAAAAAAAAAAAAGCGCCGAACTCGTTACTGTCAAGTCAATTCCGACTC
Source organism: Trichechus manatus latirostris (assembly GCF_000243295.1). Classification (NCBI taxonomy): domain Eukaryota; kingdom Metazoa; phylum Chordata; class Mammalia; order Sirenia; family Trichechidae; genus Trichechus; species Trichechus manatus. The sequence continues at coordinate 7,344,910 of NW_004444028.1, read as the reverse complement.
AGCAATCCCATAGGGCAGAGTAGAACTACCCCATAGGGTTTCCAAGGAGCAGCTGGTAGACTTGAACTGTTAGACCGTTTGGTTCGTAGCTCTTAACCACTGCACCACGAGAGCTCCAACGTGAGGGCAACTGGTTTTAAATTATATGGAGGCTTTTAGACCCAAGCTTTAATTATATGTTTTCTGTGTTTTTACTGTTGCTTAATTTAGTTCTTTTTCTTAACAACTGAACACTTAGCAAATGAACTTAAGTCCGATGTAGATTCAAACGAGAAGATAGAATCCACAGCTCTTTGTTTGCTTGAAAGCGGCCATCTTTGTCTCCATTATGCTAAATCTGTGAGTCTTGTGCTTTGTCGGGTAGCTGAGCTGAGTTACCAGGTGTCCAAAGTAGCCAATTAAGATAACGAGCCAAACTGAAAGCAGCAGTCAGGGTTGTAGTCACTAACAGTATAAGCGAGAGGTCAGCCGCGGAGAATGGTGCCTGGCTCCCCCGCCGCCCCCCGTTCCTATCCCCCAGGAACAGCATCTAGGCAAGGGTCAGGTGAACCAGCACTGAGGTGGGGTTCATCTCACTGTGACGGAGCCCCTAACAGAGGACTCCTACAGTTTTATGGACCTCGGGGGCCAGAGGGTGAGGGGGAAAGTCTAGTGGTGGGAAAGTACTGTGTACTGAGTCAAAGCGGGGAACAGTGTCTTCAAGGCCCCCCTCACGTCCTCCTGATAAAAGAGCCCTCTGCAGAGGCGCCTGAGAAGTCCTCTGCCAAAGGCCCCTGATACAGAGGCTTCGGTATGGGGGTGCCTAGGCTAAGAACGCAGAGACGTGAAAGAGCATGGCTGGTGGGGGGCAGGAGGCACCTGTCTCGTTGGCTGACTCCCTTCAGAGAGCAAAATGCATTGGCCGTGCACGCACCAATGGGAGGGCAGCTTTCCCCTGGGGCCTGCCAGGTGAAGCCTTTGCAATTGCCTATGGTCAGGTTGGAGCCCTGGTGGCTCAGTGGTTAATAGCTTGGCTGCTAACCAAAAAGGTCAACACCTGGAATCCACCAGCCGCTCCTTGGAAACCCTAAGGAGCAGTTCTACTCTGTCCTATAGGGTCTGCTAGGGGTTGGAATCGACTCTATGGCAGTGGGTTTATGGTCAAATCCCATGTAGGTTTTCAGCGAGCAGCTGGGCTCCTCAGTTCTCGTCACCGGCATCAGAGGAACCGTACCTAACGGTCTGGAGAAAACTATGCCAGAAAGGATGTCTGAGCAACACACCTCCCACGTCATCGTCCCCGGTGGTCCACTCTGCCTGCCAGAGGACTGGACGGCACTTCAGCTGCAGACACAGTTTTCAGGTTGCCACCACACCGGGCGCCTGACAGTCCCCAGTCAGGGAAGCATCGATGGGCCCTCTACTGAGGAAGTTTGCCCAAAGAGGAGCGCAGCGACCTCTCCCAGGACAATCCTAATGTTATATGTCGTGTTACATGTCATGTTGTCCCCAGAAGCTCATTCTTATTTACCAGTTCCTACGAGAAGTCGGATAGTGCAATGGTTCAGAGAAGGTACTTGGCATCACACTACCTGAGTCTGGATTTCATCTTTATCACTCATTAGTTGTGTGACCTTGGACAAGTTATTTAACCTCTCTGTGTCTCAGTTTTCTCATCTGTAAAATAGGGTCGATAATAACAGTACCTGCCTGTCTTAGTTATCTAGTGCTGCTATAACAGAAATACCACAAGTGGATGGCTATAACAAACAGAAATTTATTCTCTCACAGTTTAGGAAGCTAGAAGTCAAAATTCAGGGTGCCAGCTTTAGGGGAAGGCTTTCTCTCTCTGTCAGCTCTGGGGGAATGTCCTTGTCATCAATCTTCCCCTGGGTCTAGGACCTTCTCATCACAGGGACCCTGGGTCCAAAGGACGTGCTCCATTACCAGCTTTTCTTTCTTGCTGGCAGGAGGTCTCTCTGCTCACTTCTCTCTTTTATATCTCAAAAGAGATTGCCTCAAGATACAACCTAATCCTGTAGATTGTATCCTGCCTCATTAACATAACTGCCTCTAATCCTGTCTCTTTAACATCATAGAGGTTAGAATTTACAACACATAGACTAATCACATCAGATCACAAAATGGTGGACAACCACACAATACTGGGAATCACGGCCTAGCCAAATTGATACACATTTTTGGGGGACTCAGTTCAATGCATAACACTGCCTAATAAGGTTAACAAACTCTTCAGTGAAATATTCCTAGAAAATGTTATTTTCATTCTTTTCCTTTACAATATACACTTGATGGATTGAAGTCCAATGGACAGTCAATTGAGAACAGTCAACCATCACCACTTTAAGCCTCCTTAATTGTTTCCATCTTTGTCTGAATGACATTAAGCTTCTGAGATCTGTAGACCAGTGCAACTGTTCTCAACTTGTAGTCCTGGGACCAGCATCACCTGAGAAATTGTTAGAAATTGCAAATCCTCAGGCCTCATCCCTGACCTACTGAACCAGAAACTCTAGGGATGAGGCCTAGAAACGTCAGTGTTAATAAGCCCTCCAGGTGTTTGTGATGCTTTTATGAGGACTAAATCAGTTAATAGATGGAGTGTGCTTTGGACACAGCCTGGCATACAGCAAAAACTCAGTAAACATTGGCCATTATTAAAATCCCAAGTTTGAAGCTTTTTCTACCATATCATGCTGTCTCATTGTATGTAGTCATTATCAAAACTTCAGAGCACCTGGGGGATCGGGTTGCAAAAGAGAAGAGAGATGGCATTGGGAACAAAATTATTCAAAGAAATTTTTTCATCATATTATATCTGCCATCAAATCTTTCTGAGGGCAGTCATCCCTTTTGGATAGCCAGGGACTATAGACAAATATTATTGATCACCAGGCCCATGGTTATTGCTGGAGATAATACCACTGAGTCAGAGACAGACCCACCTTCGACTCTTTCATCATCTACTTGAGGACTTGGACAGCAAAGATAATACAAAATAATGGCCATGATGGAGGACATACTAGAGGCTTTGCGAGTCTATAAGTGGGGAACTTGAGCTACATTGGAGAAATCAGAGAACGCTTTCACGGAGGAGTCATATCTAAGATGAATCCTGAAAGACAAGTAGGAGATAGTCATACATTCCAGACAAAGTGAATAGACAGCATGAGGGAAAAAGTAGAGAAGAGGGATCAAGAAGTCTTCAAAGAACTGAAGGAAGCAGACCGTGGTAGGGAACTTGGGCTGTGCAACAGCTAAAGCTGGAGAGACACTCAGGGTCCTTTCCCAAAGGTTGTGTGAGCCATTGGGTCCTGGAAATTACCTGGAGAGCAGTGTAGTACCACTGAAGGGTTTTAAGAAGAGAGTAACAAGCAGACATGCTCTTCAAGAAGATTAGCTCTGGCTGGCTGCCTTGTGCTAGATGGCTTGGGAGTAAGATGAGACTGGAGGTGGTGAAATCAGAAAATTGCTACTTGCAGCAAATCAGCCTAGAGAAGATGGAGGTCTGTGGTGGTGATGGCTGCGGGGATGGAGAAAAATGAAAGGATTCAAGTCATATTTAAAAGGTAGAAGCAACAGGATTTGGTGACGATTAGAGGTGGGGGCAGGGGCAAGATAGGAGGGATAAAAGAAAGGAGTCAAGAAAAACACCCAAGCTTCTACTCTGCCCTACTGAATAGATGGTGATGCCTTTACTAGGACAGGAGGCAGGGTAGATTAAAGGAGGGAGATGAGGGTTTAGGTCTGGACAGGTTGAGTTTGAATCGTGCAAGGGTCATCCAGATGGAGATAAACAGTAGGTAATTAGATTCTCTACAAACTATCACATATCTTATTTTCCCACTTCAACCGGTGACCTTGGTCATACCTTTCCAAGCCACTGAGCTCTCTATCAACCAACAAATAAGCGCCTTGAGGACCAGCTGCTCTCTAGAGTATTATTAGCCTTTCATTTTAATAACTGATAAATTTAAATTTGCTCCCATTAATAATTCATTCTAAGTCAGAACAGGATGTGGGTACGCCCAACAAATAATTGTACTGTAAACTCTATTTAAAATGAGACCATTTTTATTCGGTTGATGGGTACTTTCTAAACCCAAACCGAGTTTTCACTCTTTATTTTTGCTACCCCCAACCGGGATAGAAGGTCTCATTTTTATGTAACATCTCCCTGTCTTATTGCTCTTCATAAAATTGAACACTAAGGAACGAAACAGAAGTTAACTTGAATCTTTATTCTTCCGTGGAAAATTCTAAGTGCCACAACATCAAAGCAGATTTCTCAGTCTGAGAATGTGGCAGGTTTAGAATCAGAAAACGTAATGAAAATACCTCAATAAGTGGTCATTTTTAATTCAGAAATTCCCTAGGTACAAGGCTCTTTTAAACAATTGTTGGCCTGTGTAGGAGGGTAGAGATCTGAGTGAAATTCTTGTTTCCTCTGCAATGGGTAAAGTAGCAGTTGCAGGGAGGAGGTAGCGAAGTGGTTTTCTACAGAAGGAGGGATGGTGATGACCAGAACAGAACCTCAGGTAGGACTGCCTCCTTGAAGACTGAGAGAATAGGAGAGCCACAGCCCACCAAGTCTAAAGGAACTCTAACTGCTGAGGAGGATCCAGGGAGGTTACCTCCTCCAGGAAGCCTTCCCTCAACCGCCTCACATGGGCTAGGTGTGCTTCCCATTTGCTCACATGGAACCCTGAACTTCCCTGTCACGGCGTGTGCCACCTGTATTGGAAATATCTGTGCCGGTGCCCGTTGCTTCACTACGATTACGTGCAACGCGAGGAAAAAAACTGTGTTGGGTATTTGCATCTCCCCGTGTCAGACACAGTGTCTAGAATTTAATAGTCAGTCAATACATTCTGATAAATAAAACAGTGAATGTCCTAGACACGTGTTTCTCAGGCAACTCTATCGTCGATAAAGACACTTTGATACTTATACGATAAAACCAAAAACAACCAAACCCGTTGCTGTCAAGTCGATACAGACTCATAGCGACCCTATAGGACAGAGTAGAACCGCCCCATAGAGTTTCCAAGGAGCTCCTGGTGGATTCGAACTGCCGACCTTTTGGTTAGTAGCTGTAACACTTAACCACTACACCACCAGCGTTTCCACTTATATGATGTAAACGTGTAATTTCATAAAGTCTTGCTGACTCTTGGCTCCACCTAGCTCCCAGAAAAGTCCTTCTTAAGAAGGAACAGTTTTATACGTGTCCCAAATAAATATGGTTTTCTCGTTGGTCAGCCACTACATGGAGTTTGCCTTTTCTGTGGAGTTTATCCGCCTCCACAGGGCACCATTCATATATCCTTCCATTGAAAAGATACATATTGAACACCTACTCTTCGCCCTGGTGGCACAGTGGTTAGGAGCCACGACTGCTAACCAAAAAGTCAGCAGTTCGAATCCACCAGCTGCTCCTTGGAAACTCTGTCACATCGTGGGGATTGCAGTTACTGTCACATAACAATATGTGTATAAATTTTTGCAGGAGAAATTAACTTGAGCTGTAAACCTTCACCTAAAGCACAATTAAAAAAAAGAAAGAAAAAGGCATCCCTTTCTCCCCAGCAGATACAGCCCCACTCAGGGGTGCAGGACTTGGTGTGAGGAGCTCAGGCAGAATTTCAATCCCAACTCCCCCCTCGGCATGGTCCTATGGTCTACCAGCACTTCTTACTTCCTGGTCCACCCCCTCACTGAGTGTAAAGCGCATTAGTGCATTTTGCAATTTTGCAGGTTTTAAATCAATGTTCACGACGAACGAAACCAGTCTTTTTCTGAGAAATAACTGAACTATATGGAAATCCTTTCCTACAATCCCAGCCGCAGCCACAGAAATTTAAAGCATGATTCAAATTCATGGAACGTCTTCCAAGATGGCAATTTATTTCCAGAACATAGCTCTGCAACTCTTCACAACCTGTGACTTCACTGACCTCCGAGGGGTTCAGAAATGGAAAGTGAGCGTAGTCTCCGGTGTGCGGTTTGGGCCCAAAGGCCTGCACGTCCCTGGACGAGTATCAGGGTCAGTGTCCAGGTGACTTATCAAAGTCTTATCACTAAGGAAGGGCAGTACAGTAGACTTAGAGTCTCTCAGAGCTTAAATTCCAATAGGTCATTTTTCTTAAGAAGTAGGTCAACCAATCCGCTCATGTAAGCCCTGATTTTAATAAAATAAGCCAGCCGTCTATACCTTTGGATTCCACTGCACCAAACGCCCATAAACTGGTAACAGTCCAGAGCACAGGCATGAGGAAAACGCATAACCTTAATTATTTCCGCCATCAACATCGTCCAATGAACCTGCCTTGAAATGTGGCCCTCGTGTCAGCTGGGTTAGCCTGGCCCTTTCACGATCTAGATAAAAACCCCAAACAACCAAACCTGTTGCCATCAAGTCGATTCCAGCTCATAGTGACCCTAGAGGATAGAGTAGAACTGCCGCATAGGGTTTCCAAGGAGCAGCTGGTGGAGGCGAACTGCTGACCTTTTGCTTAGCAGCTGTAGCTCTTAACCACTGCACCACCAGGGTTTCCAATGAAGTAGTTACGTGTGATTAAATCAGTTGGCCTTAAGGAAAGCAGATTGTCCCCTGTAAGTAGGTGGGCCTCACCCAGTCAATCGAAGGCCTTAAGAGCAAAAAGGGAGTTTTCCTTAGGGTGTATTCTGCCTCCAGACTATATATAGACATGTCGCCAGAACTCAGAGGACCCCTGGTGGCGCAGTGGCTAAGTGCTCAGTTGCTAACCAAAAGGTCAGTGTTTTGAACGCAGGAGCCCCTCCGCAGGAGAAAGATGTGGCAGTCTGCTTCCTTAAGATTTACAGCATTGGAAACCCTATGGGGCAGTTCTCCTCTTTCCCGTAGGGTCGCTATGAGTCAGAATCGACTCAGTGTCAGTGAGTTTGGTTTAGGTTGCCAGAACTCCTCTCTTTCCATCACCTGGGCTACAGAATTGGGGACACAAGACTGCAGGAATCTCCAACCTGTCACCTAACCTACAGATTTTGGGCTTGCCAGCCCCCAACAACTGTGAGTCAATTTCTTAGAGTAAATCTCGGTCAATAAAAAGGAAAGAAAAAGAAAGAAATCTGTGTGTGTGTGTGTGTGTGTGTGTGTGTGTGTGCATGCGCACGCGTGCATATACATCATTGTGTACACATGCATCTATATATAAATAGATGGAGATCTCTGCTGGTTCTGTGTCTCTAGAAAACCCTGACTAACGGCTCAGCTGAACAAGTCAGCCATTTAGTCTTTCAACAGAGGCTTTGACTTTATCCTTTTTTTCTTTAACAGCACTCACTCTCCTTCAAGACAGATTTACAGCAAAAGCTTCTCTGGTGAATAGAGCAATGGAAATCAGGCACAAGAATTTCCTTCTTCAGCTTGAATAAACAGTGCAAATCTTTTTTTTTTTTCTTTCCCCTTCTCACTGCAGGTGCCTCGTCTGTACTAAATGAATTCAGTTTTTCCAAGCTTAGAATAAAGTTCCAAATGACGAGCTGGCAGGTGATGCAGTCCTCCTGGTTTGTAGTGCTAGCTACTCAAGTTTAAAAAGAGAAAGAGCATTAGCTTAAAGTCTTGGGCAGAATAATGAAGTTTATTAAGAAAATGTTCTGCATCCCACTTCGGTGAGTGACATCTGGGGTCTTAAAAGCTAGCGAGCAGCCGTCTAAGATACATCAATTAGTCCCAACCCACCTGGAGCAAAGGAGAATGAAGAACACCAAGACACAAGGAAAATATTAGCTGAAGAGAGAGAAAGGGCCGCATAAACCAGAGACTGCATCAGCCTGAGACCAGAAGAACTAGATGGTGGCCGGCTACCACCAATGACCGTCCTGAGGGAACACGACAGAGAGTCCCTGACGGAGTAGGGTGCAGAACTCAAATTCTAGTAAAAAGACCAGACTTAATGGTCTGGCTGAGATTGGAGGGACCCTCGAAGACATGGCCCTGGGACAGTCCATTAGCCCAGAACTGAAACCATTCTCGAAGCCAACTCTTCAGAAAGATTAGACTGGACTATGGGACATAAAATGATACTCGTGAAGAGACTGCTTCTGTCTTAGTCATCTAGTGCTGCCATAACAGAAATACCACGAGTGGATGGCTTTAACAAAGAGAAATTTATTTTCTCACAGCCTAGTAGGCTACAAGCCCAAATTCAGGGCATCAGCTCCAGGGGGAGGCTTTCTCTCCCTGTCAGCTCTGGAGGAAGGTCCTTGTCCTCAACCTTCCCCTGGTCTAGGAGCTTCTCAGGCCCAGGGACCCCAGGTGCAAAGGATGCACTGTGCTCCTGGTGTTGCTTTCTTGGTGGTATGAGGTCTCCATGTCTCTCTGCTCACTTCTCTCTTTCATATCTCAAACGAGACTGGCTTAAGACACTACCTAATCTTGTAGATCTCATCAATATAACTGCTACTAATCTATTTTATTACATCATAGTGATAGAATTTACAACAGGGAAATCACATCAGATGATAAAATGGTAGACAGTCATACAATACTGGGAATCATGACCTAGCCAAGCTGACAGATATTTTGGGGAGATATAATTCAATCCATGACAGCTTCTTAGCTCAAGTAGATACATGAGACTAAATGGGCAGCTCCTGTCCAGAGGCGAGATTAGAAGGCAGAGAGTGTCAGGAGCTGGTTGAATGGAGACGGGAAGTCAGGGGTGGAAAGGAGGAGTGTGCTGTCACATTATAGGGAGAGCAGCTAGGGTCACATAGCAATGTGTATAAATATTTGTATGAGAAACTGACTTGAACTGTAAACTTCACTTAAAGCACGATAAAAAAAAATCTTGGGCAGGTGCCCGCCGGAGGGCAGACAGGCCCCATTGGCCACCAAGCTCTGTGTGAGCCAGTGCTGCCTTACCGAGGCGCACTCCTGCCTGGCTGTTCAAAGGGCAGGCCTTGTTTGCCCTCATGGCCTCTTTGCCTGGACACTGCTGTTTCCTCTAAACCTTCTCTGCCCTCCCACTCCCACAACAAAAGCAGAAAGGGGCAGATTCTAATTTTCCACATTTTCTGAAAAAAGGGAACTCTTTCTCTCTGTGTGTATGCATATGTATATCTATGTACGTATGTATAGAACCCAAAAACTTGTGCCGTCAAGTCGATTCTGACTCACAGAGACCCTATAGGACAGCGTAGAATTGCCCCATAGGGTTTCCAAGGAGCAGCTGGTGGATTTGAACTGCTGACCTTTTGGTTAGCAGCAGTAGTACTTAACCACTGCACTACCAGGGCTCCATAAGTATGTATATATACATACGTATATATACACACATACATACACACGTATGTATATACATATTTATGTACATGTGTGCACATTTTTTCACAGATTCCTAAGGTTCACCATAGCAATATTCAACCCTGATTTAAAAATACTGGAGCCCTGGTGGCACAGTGGTTAAGAGCTTGGCTGCTAACCAAAAGGCTGGCAGTTCGAATCCACCAGCCGCTCCTGGGAAGCCCTATGGGGCAGTTCTACTCTGTCCTGTAGGGTTGCTATGAGTCAGAATTGCTCAACAACCAGAAGAACTAGATGGTGCCCAGCTACCACCAATGAGCGCCCTGACAGGGAACACAACAGAGAGTCCCCGATGGAGCAGGGGAAGGGTGGGATGCAGAACTCAAATTCTAGTAAAAAGACCAGGCTTAATGGTCTGACTGAGACTGGAGGAACCGCAGAAAGCATAGCCCCCAGATTCTGTATCAGCCCAGAACTAAAACAATTTCTGAGGCCAACTCTTCAGACAAAGATTAGACTGGACTGTGGAACATAAAGTGATACTCGTAAAGAGTGTGCTTCTTAGCTCAAGTAGATACATGAGACTAAATGGGTGGCTTCTGTCCGGAGGTGAGATGGGAAGGCAGAGAGGGTCAGGAGCTGGTTGAATGGACATGGGGAATCAGAGGTGGAAAGGAGGAGTGTGTTGTCACAGTACGGGGAGAGCAATTAGGGTCACATAACAATGTATGTAGAAATTTTTGTATGAGAGACTAACTTGAAATGTAAACTTTCACTTCAACAACAACAATAAAAAAAAAATCGCTCGACAGCAACAGGTTTGGTTTTTTTTTTTTTTTTTTGGATGCCTAGGCCCACCCCAGACTAATTGTACCATTCTCTCTGGAGGTAAGACCCAGGCACCTGTATTCTGTATATTTTATGAAACCAGTTGCCATCAAGTCAACTCCAACTCATGGCAACCCCGCGTGTGTCCATAGGGTTTTCAAAGCTGATTTTTCAGAATTAAATCACCAGACCTTTCTTCCAGGGTGCCTGTGAGTGGACTCGAACCTCCAACCTCTGGTTAGCAACTATTGTACCACCCAGGGACTCAGAGGCCCTACTTAGAGGTCCTGTATGTCCTCGCTGCTCAAGTGGGATCAGCAGCATTAGCATCACCTGGGATGTGGAGTCTCAGGCCACACCCCAGAGCGACTGAACCAGAATCTGCATTTTCACAAGACCCCAGGTGAGCCACGTGCTCATCACAGTTTGAGAAGCTCTGCTGTAGTCACTCTCTCATTTGAGAGATGAGGCTCAAAGAGATTAAGGGACATGAGAGGTCGTGATGTTGGTTGGAGACTTGAATGGGACTGGAGCCCAGACTTCTCTACTACTAGACTATTTCCATTATATTATTATTTTTCAGGTTTGACTAATAGTTAAGTATTCCTCAAAATTTGTATAATGTGATCTCTTTCAAGTTTATCACAGCTCTCTATGATTTGCTTCTGTTTAAAAGAAAATAAAGATCAAATTTAAAAAAGAAAGACATTTAAGGCTTTCAATGCTTTCCTTTTCTGCTGGTAGTGATTAGATGGTGTGATGGCTAAGACAGTGTGTCGGCTTGGCTGGGCCATGATTCTCAGTGTTTATATGTGATCACTCCCATGATTGAATTATGCTGTGAGTAGCCAATCAGTAGAAAGCGAGTTTCCCTGGGGGTGTGGCCTGCATCTGAATATAAGCAGACGTTCTGGCTTTTTGTTCGCTCTGGATCCTGCGGCTGCCTCCTATCATCTCGCCTCCGGTTCTTGGGACTTGAGCTGTCAGCTTATCTGCCGAACTTGGGATTCATCAATCTTCACATCCTGTGAGTGGAGCCCTGCTCTCCGACCTGCAGATCTTGGGTTTACCAGCCCCAGCAGCTACGTGAATCAGGAGAAACCTTGCGGTCTTGCCTGCTGATCTTGGAATTCATTGAGCCTCACAGCCTGTGAGTGAGAACCCTGCCCTCCAACCTGCCGATCTTGGGCTCACCAGCTTCTGCAGCTGCATGAATTGGGAGAGCCCTCTACCCTGATCCACAGACTTGGGACGTTCTAGCCTCTAAAATCACGTGAGCTGTTTCCTTAATATAACTCTCTCTCTATATATATATATTTATACTCTTTACTGATTTTGCTTCTCTAGAGAACCCAGCCTAAGACAGATGACATGACAAAAAATAATGATATTCAAGAAAGACACCATGGAGCAGCTATGAAGAACACATGGAAGACATTTAATCAAATAATTGTTACCTGCTTGTGGATCAGTGGATTTCAGGAGCCTCAAGTGACAATGAGCGAGAACACAGAGGTTGCCTACAATCTAGCAAGTTTGCATCTTGTGACAAATAGAATTTAGCATAGGTGAGACCCCAAAGCCTCCATCTTGGGCCGAGAAAAGGCTGGGGGAAGTTGTTTGTAGGCTTGCAAATTTCCTAGGTGCCTTTCATGTGAGAACAGTCCACGTTTCACTATTACAGCTAATGGAAATGAAAAGTTCCACAGTTCATACAAGACATGGTTTTATAGACAGGGAGGTAGGCTGCACCAGTTATCTGTCAAATCCCACACTTCCCCAGACCTAGGAACTTGAGGGATTCCCCTTCTACCAGGTTCCAGGCTCAGCCTTCCATCTGTACACCCTGTACACCACACAGCAAACCCTACAGGGAAGGGAAACTCCTCCACAAAACTGCTATCCGCAGCTTTCCTTCGGGACCAGTCTCCTTGACCCAATGGTCAGACATTATTCCATTCCGATCATGCCGCTTGTTTTGGGGTGATTTGGTTCTCCACCCTGGCCACGTGGTCTCGGGCTGCTTCCAGCAAAAAGCCCTCCCCATCTGACCTGATTGTGACCCTCACACCCTGGCCCCACTGCTGTAAGTAGAACTGTCTCCAAAACAGAGAATGGCATCAAGCCAGAAATGCACAGCGCCAGGCCCAGAAGCACCCACCCCTTCCAACTGTGGATCTACTCACTCCCCACAAAACTGTCGTCCAAGGCTGCTGATGGGGCCCTGAGAGAAGAGACCACAGCTCTGTGGAATGAGAACTGACTTATGCCTTGACACCAACCCAGGGCCACTCCCCGCTCTGATGCCTTTGCTGCAGCGTTTTCTAGCGCATTAATTCAGCTGCTTAGCTTCTTCATGCAGTTTGTGACTGCACAGCTGTGGTTCTCAGGAGAGGCAGAATGAGTGATTTTGGTTCCCTGCCTGATGAAAGTGACCCATATCCAAGGCCACATTCCTTGTGTGATATGTATTGCTTCTCTGGCTATCTCTGGCAATGCTGAGCTCAAATAGCAGAAGGCTCCTCTGCTGATGGCAACAATTACAGAAAAGAGACTCACTGCAGCTCAAAGAAGTCACGCTGTTAGTAAAAACACCTCCCTACAAAGACATGGAGAAACTTTCTCCCAGCCCTTTTGATACCTGCTCTCAAGAAGCCGGCTAGAAGCCGGGATGGTTTAGTACAGAATCAGGGAAGGAGGCAGCAGCTGTTACAATTAAAGTCAGGCAAAGCACAGAGGAGACCAGGAGGCTGATGTGAGGGTCGGGCAGGATCCAGAAGAACATGGATCAGCTCAGGCCTGTAAGATATGAGTTAGCTACTCTCACAGTTTAGGAGGCCAGAAGTCCCAATTCAGGGCGCCAGCTATAGAGGAAGGCTTTCTTTCTGTGTTGATTCTGGGGGAAGGTCCTTGTCATCATTCTTCCCCTCATCTAGGAGCTTCTCGGCACAGGCACCCCAGGTCCAAAGGACATGCTCCCCTCCTGGCTCTTCTTGCTTGGTGGTAATGAGGCCCCTCTCCTCTCTGCTCGATTCTCTCTCAAAAGAAATTGACTTAAGATACAACCTAATCCTGTAGATTGAGTCCTGCCTCATTAACATAACTGCCTCTAGTCCTACCTCATTAACATTGTAGAGGTTAGGATTTACAACACGTAGGATAATCACATCAGATCACAAAATGGAGAACAACCACACAATACTGGGGACCACGGCTTAGCCAAGTTGACACACATTTCTGGGGGACACAATTCAATCTACAACAGCTACTGACAGACAGGACATGGCCCGTCTAAGTACCGTCCAGTGATGAGAAAACCCTAACCATACAACTCTAACAAGCCTTCCTTCGGAGAACACCACCACTAGATCCACTCTCTCACTCCAAGTGACTTCTACTAAGGGCTCCTTCAGGGTGGTTAAAGAATCTTGTGATCAGATGGTTTGACTAAGAGGAAACTCTTCTGAATTTGAGGCATATTGAATGAATGAATCAATGGATGAATGGATGAGACAGGGATGTAAGAACAGGTATGTTCCATGGATATAACCAGTTGTAAGGATTTGGTTTAAGGCCAGGATTTGTTACCCTGCTCAAACTGTATCTGAAGATCACACTGAAGACAAGCTTCAGGAATGCCCCAGTGAGGTTAGGGGTATGATCTTCATGAACTAGTACCAAAGCAACGGTAATAATAATAGTGATAATTTGCTGGAGGGTTGCTATGTACAAAGCATTGTATTATATGCTGTGTTAGTTAGGGTTTTTGCAGTTACGAGTAATAAAACCCAACTCAAACTGGCTTTAGTTATAGGACACAGGGATAGCTCTTTGAACCCGTGACAAGGAATGGTCCTAGACCTTGGGTAGGAAATGAACCAGTAGACACTCTGTCTTCTCCTCTCTAAACATCTGCTTTACTTTTTTTTTTCTCACTGAGACTGGCTCATTCAGCTTCCTCATCCATGTGTCAGAAAACATGGCCGCCACTGCAACCCACATTTATGTGCTATAGTCTCATTTCTCATGGCAGACGACTACCCACCTCTTGAGGGGATGTGTAAGATGTCATCGGTAAAAGGCTTTGAAGAAACTGAATGACATGGTGGGATAATTTGGAAAGTAGATTCCCATTTATCCCCCAAGAAGTGTAGCCCTCCTATATTGACATTCTCCTGTTTAGACTTAACCTCTTAAGTCATGATACAGCCTGTCACCTTATAACCCTGATACTTCCTAGTAACTTCCCATCCCTTGGAATTGGGTTTCATTTTGCTTCCGGCATGGATCACAGCTGCCATTAGTCTTAAAATATACTAATGATAGGTTGGATATCAATCTTGACCGAAATTCACTTGAAATAAACTTTTTGCTTTAAAGCATTTGGCTTCTCTGCAAGGCTGAGATTCTCCAAGGTTTATAGCGATGGGAGGAGAAAGGTAAGGGAGGCCTTTTGTAATGTTTGTGAAGTATTTTAGCACAGTGAGGTATAAACCAAAAATCTACCGCCATAATGACCAGACCACTGTTTGCTGGGCACTTCCCACCTTTAACTGAAACAACAATTTTGCAAAGGTAACTATTTTATAGATGGATAAACTAAGGTTCAGAGAGGTTAAATGACTCCCCCAGATCACTCAGCCAGTAACTGACAGAGATATAATTTGAACCCAGATGTCTCTGACCCCAAAGCACTTCTGTTTTCTATATACCATGGTGCTTAAATAGTCATTGTCATCTGTGGCTATTTGAAATCTGAATTTGGTTGTGGAGGAGGGAACAGGGGTTATAAACATAGAATGGTATTCCAGAATTCCTCATTATTTCTGTGATTCACGGCACCCCATCCAAGTTATCTTGAATCCTCTATTTGTTGGGTGTACACTAGGTGTTTTTGGTTTTAGGAAGTCTCGAGTACTCTTGGTCTCTCACAAGGAGAGAGATTTTCACCTGGGCCCTCTGCACCGAAGGGTTGTCCTTTCAGTCTACCCATTGAAGAGTGGAATGCTGAAAGTGTTGCTTTTCTCCCCCATTCTAATGGGATTTCCTTGGGGACAGGCTGCACAAGACTTGCATAAGATTTCTTCTCTTTCATCTTCTATTTATTTGACTGCAGAGAGAACAGAATTAATCACTGTTAACATCTAGCTTCCCCAGACCCTGAATAACCAGTCCACCTCTTCGCAGCTAACATGGTGATGTGGGGCAAGCAGCCCAGTCAGTTGGAGGAAACCTCACCTTGAAGAGACAGCTGCCCCTCTGAACAAGCCCTAGGGCCCTGTGATTTCACTCTGGGCTCATCTAATCCAGGTCCAGGTGGTTCTTCCAGGGGACATCACTGCCAGGTGTTGCCCCTTACATTCATCTAGTCACCAAGTATTTATTGAGCATCTACTATCTGCCAGGTACTATTCCAGGTGCCAGGAATATTGGTGTGAACAAGACAGAAGGATCCCCATCTTCATGATATTTATGTTTTGGTAAAAGAGAGAAAATAAGATTAGTAAATAAATAAGTAATACAATAATTTAAATTTGTGACAAGTGCAATGGATGAAAGAAATAAGGTGATCAGAAAGAAGGTAACAGAGGGTGGGGGAGAAACTACCCTAGAAAGGGTACTCAAGGAAAGCCTCTCCAAAGAGGTGACATTTGACCAGAGACCTGAAAGTTGAGAAGGATGCAGCCATACAAGAGCCAGCAAAAGAACCTTCCAGGCAGAGGGAACAGGTGCAAAGTCCCTGAAGCAGTCAAGAGTCTGGGGCATTCAAAGAAGAGCGGTTGTAGAACAGTGAGCGAGAGAGAGAGTGGTCAATATGTGAAGAAGAAGTCAGGGACCAGATCATAAAGGCTTTTGTAGGCCGTGGTTAGGAGTTTGAATTTTATTCTATATGAAATAGGAAAATAATGGAGGATTTAAGCAGGGGAGTAACATGATTAGATTTAAATGCTTAAAAATTCACTCTGGCAATGTAGAAAACAGACTAAACAGGGCAAAAGTAGACAAAGGAAGACCAGATAGCAGGGTTTGCCAGTAGTAGTCCAGGTGAAGGTTCAAATCTACCAGTCGCTCCTTGGAAACCCTATGGGACGGTTCTACTCTGTCCTATAGCATCCCTATGAGTTAAAACCAACTCGATGGCAACGGGTTTGGTTTTGGTTTTTTCAGTCCAGGTGAAAGACAATGGTGTCTTTGACTAGGGGGTGACAGTAGAGATAGAGAGAAGAGGATGAACTTGGGATATATTCTTCAGGTAGAACTGACAGGATTTGATTATGGGCTGGATGCAGAGGATGAGGAAAAGGGAGAAATCCAAAATGACTCCTAGATTTTAGGTTTAAGGAACTGGCAGGAAGATAATACTCCTTATTATTATAGGAAAGAATTGGGGGGAAAAAAGATGGTGGACATGAGGCAGGGAAATTTTGGGCATGTTAAGATGCCTATTCAACATCAAGTGGAATTGCCAGTAGGAAACTATTCTTATGATTCTGAAGATCAGAGAAAATGTTTTGGCTAAAGGTAAACATTTGGAAGTCATCAGCATGGGTGGGGGCGGGGGGGGGGGCGGTGGTTTAAAGCCATAAAATTGAGAAAAGATATGGGGCAGGAAAGATCTTACTTGACTAGTACTACCGTGAACTAATCAGAGCTATCTGAGTTTGGCTGATGTTTATGGCCTAGTCTTTCTCTTTTCCTCATGGGGCAATTTTGTGGTTTCTTCAGAGACTACACCATCTCAGGAAATTTTGCAATGGTATTTCCCTTGCTATATGTAAATGTATCTCCTAAGGCTGGTCACTTGAAATTCTTCCCTCACCACCTCAGAATCTAATGGTATATCTCCAGGGCTTGTTTGTGGAGAGGGGGATACCCCTCCAACTATCCCTTTTAGGATCCGCTGTGGATTGAAATGAATCCTCCAAAAATGTGTATCAATTTGGCTAGACCATGATTCCTAGCATTGTGTGATTGTCCACCATTTTGTCATCTGATGTGATTTTCCTATGTGTTATAAATCCTACATCTGTAATGTTAATGAGGCAGGATTAGAGGCAGTTATGTTAATGAGGGAGAACATAATCTCTAAAATCTCTAAAAGGTTAGGTTTTGTCTTGAGTCAATCTCTTTTGAGATATAAAAGAGAGAAGCAAGCAGAGAGACAGGGGGACCTCATGCCACCAAGAAAGAAGAGCCAGGAGAACAGCACATCTTTTGGACCCAGCGTCCCTGTGCTGAGAACTCCTAGACCAGGGGAAAATTGATGACAAAGACCTTCCCCCAGGGCCGACAGAGACAGAAAGCCTTCCCCTGGAGCTGGCGCCCTGAATTCAGACTTCTAGCCTCCTAGACTGTGAGAGAAGAAATTCCTCTTTGTTAAAACCGTTCACTGCTGGTATTTCTGTTATAGCAGCACTAGATAACTAAGACAGGACCTAAGAAAGCCCCATGGCTATTCTCTCTCTATGTGTACTACATAGGGTCCATAAGAAACACTCAAGCATTCTTTGCCCAAAATTCCAGACAGCAGCCATCCCCAACACAGCATCATCTCTCTACCCTGCCATCAAAGCAACCAGTCAACCAGTCAGACTCCTGTCCACTTTCCCTAAGCAGGCAAGGAAGAGCAACCGCCACTAACCCCACCACTGCTTCCCTACTATGAGGGAAAACTTACATTGCAGATCTTTCTAAAGAAATTTTCTCTCCAATTTCCTATCCAGCTTGGTCTCTTTGACCTCTTTTACAGACACGTGAAAGACCCATTGCCATTGAGTTGATTCTGACTCATAGTGACCCTATAGGACAGAGTAGAACTGTCCCATAGGGTTTCCAAGGCTGTAAATCTTTACGGAAGCAGACTGCCACATCTTTCTCCCTCGGAGTGGCTGATGGGCTCAAACCACCAACTTTCTGGTTAGCTGCCAAGTGCGTAACCATTGTGCCACCAGGACTCCTTGTTAAATCAACTAAGGATTGTAAAATTCATCCTTGGCCACCTCCTTTGCAAGTCCCAGCTAATCATCTCATTCCTCACTTTGAAATGTGAGCATCCTTTTTTCCTGTTGTGTTGGGACCTCAGCTGAAGATGAAATCGGGTGAGTCCTGTTTTTAAATCCTGTGCACCTAACCCAGGAAACTGAGACACAGCAACCAGAAGGACAAGAAAAACCAGAAGAGTGTGGTGTTGTGGAAGCTAAAATGTATTCAACTATGTAAAATGTTGCTAAATGGTGGAATAAAATGAAGACAAAGAAACGCTCATTGGATCTGGAGACAGGATGTCATCGGTGCCTTGTGTAGTGCCATTTGAGTGTAGTGCTGGGACAAAAGTTAGACTGAAGTGTTAGATACTTCCCCAGAATCTATTCTCCCCATCTCCCTTACAAACAGAACCACCAGCTCCAGTATAAATCCTCATTGGTCCAAGCCAACCACTGTGGTCCACTTTCCTTTGTGAATGATTTGTGTAGAAATGGGCCATGATACAACTCTGGCCAACAAGATGAGGGTAAGACCATTGGAAGATTTCAGTAGAGGCCTCTTTTTCCTTAGAAAGAGACACAAGGAAAAGACAGCTCTTCTTCTTTCATTGTCTATTGCCATATCTGCACGTGACCCCTAGATTTATGGAAACCACCTCAGTACCAGCCTGATGATAAAGCCAACTTCAAAGCGGAGGGCAGAGACAAGAGAATGGCAGCAAAGCAGAGCCAGAGCCCATGCCTGGAGACTGCTATACCTGTGGGGTTCTTGTTATTTGAGCCTCATTTTATTTTAGATAGTTGATTCAGAGTTTTATGCTATTTATTGCCAAAAGCATCCTGAAGATAAAGAGCAGACTGAAAAGAAGTGAAGAATTGGTGGCAGAGTGTAGACAACTCTTCCGAGATCTTTTTCTGGGAAGAGGAGCAGAGAAATAGTCTGACAGCTGGAGGGGGATAAGGGATCTAGTGAAGGCTTTTTAAAAGATGAGCAATACTGTAGCAAATTTTAAATAGAAGGGAATGATCCAATAGAAAGAGGAGAGGGCACAGTTGTAGGAGCAAGTATTTTCTTGCCACCTCATTTAAAGTGGAAAGGCTTTCCTGGGGTCTTCTCCATTGATTATTCTGAAACCACTATAAATAACCCAAACCAAACCCATTGCTGTCGAGTCAACCCTATAGGACAGAGTAGAACTTCCCCATGGGGTTTCCAAGGAGCAGCTGGTGGATTCGAACTGCCGATCTTTTGGTTAGCAGCCAAGCTCTCAACCACTGTGCCACCAGGACCCCAATTTTCTCACCATTGTCATTGTCTGACAATAGCTGCCTGCATGCTCCCTGTTATGGATTGAATTGTGTCCCCCCAAAATGTGTGTCAACTTGGCTAGGCCATGATTCCCAGTATTGTGTGGTTGTCCACAATTTTGTGATTTGATGTTGTTTTCCTATGTGTTGTAAATCCTACCTCCATGATGTTAATGAGGCAGGATTAGATGCAGTTATGTTAATGTCAATCTACAGGACTAGGTTGTATCTTGAGTCAATCTCTTTTGAGATATAAAAGAGAGAAGTTAGCAGAGAGACAGGTGGACCTTCTGCCACCAAGAGTGAAGAACTAGGAGGAGAGTGCATCCTTAGGATCTGGGGTCCCTGTGCTTAGAAGCTCCTAGACCAGAGGAAGATTGATGACAACGACCTTCCCCCAGAGCCAACAAAGAGAGAAAACCTTCCCCTGGAGCTTGCACCCTGAATTCTGACTTTTAGCCTACTAGACTGTGAGAGAATAAATGTCTCTTTGTTAAAGCCACTCACTTGTGTTATTTCTGTTGTAGCAGCACTGGATAACTAAGACACTCCCCCAGCAGCCTATTAGCAGAATCCCTCCAGCCATATCTGAGCTCCTTGTCTGGAGAAGAGGCCAGAGCTGATGGCTTCAGGAATGGTCTCTCTCTAGGACAACCTCTGCTCAAGAAAGACCTGCAGGAACCCAGCTCTTTATTCTTGAGGGTCTTCTCAAGGAGACTCCAACATTACAAATTTTCACTTCCCTCACAAAAGAGGAGCCCTGGTGGTACAGTGGTTAAGTGTTTGGCTGCTAACCAAATGGTCAGCAGTTCAAATCCACTAGCTGCTCCTTGGAAACCCTATGAGCTGGAATTGACTCAATGGCAACGGATTTGGGTTTTTTCTTTTTTTTTGGTTCTCACAAAGGAAAATGATTGAACCAAAAGGAGGATAACTGCCTAGCTTGCAGTTATTGGCTTATCCTCCAAGCTGCTTCACTTATCCAACTCCCAGGACAGCAGGTCAGCTCAACCTAACAAAATTTATTGTTACTTAGCCCTCCCTGGTGGAGTAGTAGTTAAGTGCTACGGCTGCTAACCAAAAGGTTGGCAGTTTGAATCCACCAGACGGTCCTTGGAAACTCTATGCAGCGGTTCTACTCTGTCCTACAGGGTCACCATGAGTTGGTAACGACTCGATGGCAGCCGATTTGGGTTTTTTTTGTTTTTAACATTCTACTTTCCAAGTATAATTGCACAAAAGGATGTACACTCATGCCTGTTGGAATACACATTGCCCTCTCCCCACAAGGTGGGAACCCTGGCCCCAAGGCAGCAGCTCCCTCCCTTTACCAGCCACCTGAAGCCATATGCAAATTAGCTCAGGGTACAGGGTCTTTCCCCAGGGGAACAGAAACATTCAGTCCCAGCTGGGGCTTGAGCTATATCAGACAGCACATTTACTGAGCAACTAACTGGTGATCCAAAAGGGCATTTCTGCAAAGTTTTTCCAGTAAAAGTGTAAGAACAATGCAAAGGACCAAGGCAAGAACAACGCTGATTTGCCTTTCTATTGCTTCCTGTCCAGAGTAATGATTTGTTCCGCATTTCACTTCCCCTCCTCATAAAACAAGAAGATATTTAGCCTAAAATGTTTAAAACCCACGCTGTGGGGTGCAATTATCTACAATCATCTAGAAACACCTGGTGAAAGCCAGGCAACTGAGTTTCATTTCCTTATGTAATTTCAACAATTCGTTAACCAAAACATTACAATCGACCAAAATACTTTAAATATCTAAAATCAACCCCTTCTGTTGATTAAATTCAAATTGATTGACTAATTTTTGTCTTACCACATTTTCTTACTCAAGTAGTTTTGGTTAAAAACCAGCCAAACTCTCACTTTTAAAAATCTCCACACTTATCTGAAATCACTAGGAATAAAATTTTCCACCTAGGACAATAATTCAAACTACTGAATCACCCTTGAAAATTTTAATAATTTTGAATTAAAGCATTTGTCATACTGTGGTAGCTTCCATGTTGCTATGATGGTGAAAGCTATGCCACTGGCATTTCAAATATTGGCAGCGTCACCCATGGTAGACTGGTTTCAGTGGAACTTCCAGACTGAGACTAGGAAGAAAGGCCTGGGGATCTACTTTGGAAAATTAGCCAGTAAAAACTCTATGGATCCCAAGAGAATATTGTCCAATATAGTGCTGGAAGATGAGCAACCTAGGTTGGAAGGCACTCAACAATACATAGTGGCCGCAACAACGGACTCAAGAACACCAACCTTTGTGAAGATGGTGCAGGACCAAGCAACATTTCTTTCTGGGATCGCCATGGGTCAGAGCTGATTCCATGGCTACTAACAACAACAATAATAGCTTTATTTACTTTCCAGGCTTCCAGTATTAAAGTCTGCACCTGAGCATGATTTAAGACTTAGCTGCCTCAAATCCTTTATCAGAATAAGGCAGGTATTAGTTATTTTTCTGATGCGCTTTCTCTTGATAGGTCCTTGCAATGACCATCAACTGTATACATTTGTTATACAAGACTCCTTCTGGGATTCTCCTTTGAGAACTGCCCTCTCCCATGAGGGTAATTTCCACAGGCATGTCCTCGTTGACGTCACTCTCTTGGCCACATTTGATTGCTCCATGGATAGGCCCCTGGCACACACGGGCCAATCAGATTGTCCCTTGTGGAAATTTGGAATGGGACACACGCATTCTAGTCAGAGTCTATGGGTACGTAAGAGGATATGTGAGGGGCTGAGCAGACAGAAAAGCAAAGGAAAGAAAAGGTTGAAGTACATGCTCAGATAGAACAGAAATAAAACACCATGGAGACCAGAAGAACTAGATGGTGCCCGGCTACCACCAATGACCACCCTGACAGGGAACACAACAGAGAGTCCCGGACAGAGCTAGAGAAAAATGTAGAACAGAATTCAAATTCACTTAAAAAGACCAGATTTAATGGTCTGACAGAGACTGGAGGAATCCCCAAAACTATGGTCCCTGGATGCTCTGTTAACCCAGAACTGAAATCACTCCCGAAGCCCACTCTTCAGGCAAAGATTAGACAGGACTATAAAACAAAAAATAATACACGTGAGGAACATGCTTCTTAGTTTAATCAGATATATGAGACCAAATGGGTGGCTCCTTACCAAACGCAAGACGAGAAGGCAGGAAGGGACAGGAATGGTTGAATGGACACAAGGCACCCAGGGTGGAAAGGGGGAGGGTGCTATCACATTGTGGGGATTGCAACCAATGTCACAAAACTATATGTGTATAAATTTTTGAATGAGAAATTAACTTGAGCAGTAAAATTTCACCTGAAGCACAATTAAAACACACACACACACACACACACACGCACACACCATGGAGCCTCACAGTAAGAGGTGAAGAGGGAGAGATGACTCGGTTTCTGGTGATTTTCCACTGTCCATTTCTGATGCCCCATGAAATGTTCTCTAGACCTTAGGTTCTGTAAAGCACCCTTATAGCCTTGTGCCCCTTTTAACTTAAGCAAATTTGAGCTGACTTATGAAACTTCAAATCAAATTGTCTGTAAGACTGTTGAGTATGGAGTGCAGCCAGCATCAACGCTAAATTTCCACAATCTATGCTTTCTGAGTTCTTGGATCTGCTCTTTCTTCCTTGATGTGTTGAACACCTATGTTGTTGTTAGGTGCTGTTGAGTGAATTTCTTACTTGTAGTGACCCCATGTGACAGGGTAGAACTGCCCCATAGGGTTTTCTAGACTGTAATCTTTACAGGAGCAGATCACCAGGTCTTTCTCCCTCGGAGCTGCTGAGTGGGTTCAAACTGTCAACCTTGCAGTTAGCAGCGGAGCACTTAAGCATTGTGCCACCAGGGCTCCTTTCAACGCCAATCCAAAAAACCAAACCCCTGCTGTCGAGTGGATTCCGATCCATAGCAACCTTATAGGACAGAGTAGAACTGCCGTATAGGGTTTCCAAGGCTGTAATCTTTATGGAAGCAGACTACCACATCTTTCTCCCACAGAGCAGCTGGTGGGTTCCAACCACTCACCTGTTGGTTAGCAGCTAGGCTCTTGACCACTGCGCCACCAGAGAGAATGAATAATGCTTTCAAAATATTTTTGGTCACAATACACAGAAAGAAATACAATTTGCATCATGATTCAGTTCATTCATAGGTATACATGATATGTACTGAAACAAGAATGCTTGCCAGGGAACATAACGTAAGGTGGATGCATGATAAATATTTGCTGGAGTAAGTACATGAATCAAGTACAAGAAAAAAGATAAAGCCATGAACGCTTATGTCGACTTCATAAAAAGACAAAGTTAAATTTATTAAATTGAAGTTATAACTATTTTTAAAAACTGAAATGGAAAAGAACCAAAATAAACTAAGAAAAATATTTAAAGCAAATAAAAAGATAGAATTTAAAACTTAGAAATTTTTAAACTATAGAAATCATCAAAATTTGGTTTTATTAAATATTTAGTAAAATTCATAAATCACTAGCTGAATTTTATAAAAATGGAAAATCACAAATGGGAAAGAAAACTCTTTTTTTTTAGTTTGGGAAGAATTTCACTTACATTCTATTAAACTGAATGATCGATAAGAAATTGATAATTATATAGATAATTACTTGGCATATTTTCTCTGTAACTTATCTTTGTTCCTCTATAAAGAGTATGTCCTTTTTCCTTCTGTTTTTAAATTTTTCTCTTTATCACTGGTTTTCAGCAATTTTCTTATAATGTGCCATTGTGTAGTTTTCTTTATGTTTGTTCTACCTGAAGTTCATTGTGTATGGGTTTATGGTTTTCATCAAATTTGGAAAATTTTAGTCATTATTTCTTAAAATATTTTTTTCTGTTTTCATCCCTTCCCTCCTCCTCTCCTTCTGGGACTCCAGTTGTATGTACGTTAGACTGCTTATATTGTCACTCATATTATGATAATCTGTTCATTTATTTTCAGTATTTTTTCTCTCTGTGTCTCATTCTGAATAGTTTCTATTGCTATGATTTCAGGTTCACTTTTTTTTTATGTTCTACAGTATCTAATCTGCTGTTAATCCCATCCACTATATTTTTCATTTTTTATATTGTATTTTTCATCTCTGGAAGTTCCATTTGGGTCAGTTTTGTATCTTCTATTTTTCTCTCATGTTTTTCTCTACATTATTGAGCATATAAAGTATATTTACAAAAGCTGTTTTAATATATTTATCCTCTAATCCCATTATTCTGTCATTTCTGTGTCTGTTTCTATTAATTGATTTTACTCTTGGTTATGGGTCATATTTTCCTGCTTCTTTGTATACCTGGTCATTTTTTATTGGCTACCAAACATTGTGAATTTTACATTGTTGGGTGCTAAATTTCTTCAGTTAGTGTTGGATTTTGCTGGTGTGCAGTTACGTTACTTGGAATCAATTTGTTCCCCTCAAAACCTGCTTTTAAACTTGGTTAGGATAGGTCCATCCTTTAGCCTAGGGAACACTTTAGCCACACTAATACCCTTCTGGAAACCCTGGTGGCATAGTGGTTAAGAGTTTGGCTGCTAATCAAAAGGTCAGCAGTTCGAATCCACCAGGCGCTCCTTGGAAACCCTATGGGGAAGTTCTACTCTGTCCTATAGGGTCACTATGAGTTGGAATCAACTTGATGGCAAAGGGTTTGGTTTTGGTTTGGAATACCCTTCTGGGAGCTTTGGTGGCTCAGAGGTTAAGAGCTCTGGCTGCTAACCAAAAGGTTGGCAGTTCAAATCCACCAGCTGCTCCTTGGAAACCCTATGGGGCAGTTCTACTCTGTCGTATTGGGTCACTGTGAGTTGGAATTGACTTGATGGCAGTGGGTTTTTTTGGTTTTAATACCCTTCTGAGAACTCTATCCCATGTCTTGGAAATTATGAGATCGTACCACTCTGGCTGGTAGAACACCAGCTATTCCCAGCCTCATGTGAGCTCCAGGAATTGGTCAGCTTACCGCTTTGTGGCCCCCATAGTTTCCTCTCACGCATGTGCATATCGCTCAGCAAAAGGCTTAATGGGGTTTCTCTGAAAATATCCAGAGATTTCCCCTTGTCCAGTCCCATCCTCTTCGGTACTCTGCCCTACAAATTCTGCCTGTGTTGGCCTCCTTGAACTCCAATTTATGTTTTCAACTCAGAGAGACTTCTGGGCTCTGTTTGTGTTCCCTCTCCCTGTACGGAGTCCTGAAATCTCCCTCTGAGCAATTGTAAAATGTATCTCATTTGCTTTCCTTCTTTCAAGGATCCTAGATCTGTACTGCCTGTTTACCAAATTCTGAAAGCTATTGTTATGTATTTGGTCCAGTGTTCTAGCTGTTAAAGGCTGGGGTGTAAATTCAAGCCCTATTACTCCATCAAGTCCAAAAACAAAGTCGCCTCATCTCAATCAAAAAAATAAATCTGACGTGAATCCCCTCTAATCAACTCTTTTATTTGAAATACCGCTAATAATTATGTCAATAGTTAATTAGTCAAGAAAAAAGAAAAAAATATCCAGGTGACACCATTATGTATTCCAAACAAACACCTGTGTTGTGCCAAGACTATTCCTGGTTTGGTAAGTCTTGACATAGTTCTTTCAGAGTTGTAGCTAAGAAGAGTAAAATGTTCCAGTCCTCAATATACCTGAGAGGTTCGGAAATCCATATATAGAAGCCAGTAAGACAACCCGTGCTTCTCTATCTTAACCAACTTTTAGTCATGAAGTTACAATCGTACTGCCCTGTTATATTTCTTTTTATTACCATTACATAATCTTTATATCATGTTTTTTTTTTATTTTTTAATTTTTAAAAGTATATTGTACCTAATGGATAGTGTTTATGTTTGCACAACATGGTAAATGTAATTAATGTCATTGAAATGCACACTTAAAAATGGTTGAAGCAGCAAATGTTTTGTTATACACATTTTACCACAATAAAAAAAAAATTAAAGCATATTGTTCCTGTATGTTCACTGTAGAAAAAACATTAGAACATACAGATAAAAATAATAATAATATGAACACTAACTCAAAGTTGAGATACAGATTGCAGGAATACCAACTAAAATACCATAGAATATTTCAGAAAACTAAAACTCTATGGTGAATTTTAATTCTCAAGAATATGAATGATTATTTAAATAAATATAATCATAATTATGAAGTCTGTTTCATATGAGGCTAAAATCTGAAAAAAAATGACAAATGAAATTAAATCCAGATTCCAGAAATAGACTCAAAATACCAGACTATAAGCACCTACTGTGCAAAACAAGTAACACACTTGTGCATATTAAACATTATTTAAGAAATATTCTTGGAAAATGGGCTAATAATAACACCCACTATTCAGTGTCTTAAGTTGCGAGTATGTTAAAGAATTAAATATTTTTAAATTTTTATTTTAATGTGTGATAGATAAATTTATAACTATTGTAGAAAAATAAAATGCATTTTCATGATAAGATACATTTGAATATATCCAAAAACCTCAGTACAATGAAATGGAATAGGATTCTACCACAAATAAAGCTAACAGACTGAGGTAAAGTATGCAAGGCAAATGTGACTGAAAAAGCTCATTAAAAGTATTTGAACCTTATATACAAGGACAGCTCTCAGCACACACTGAAAAAAAACCAAACCCATTGCTGTCAAGTCAATTCCAACCCATAACGACCCTATAGGACAGAGTAGAACTGCCCATAGGGTTTCCAAGGAGCAGCTGGTGGATTTGAATTGCCGACCTTCTGGTTAGCAGCCGAGCTCTTAACCACTGCTCCATCAAGGCTCCACCCAATGGATAGATAAGTGGTATTTAGAGGTGAGTTCAGAGCTTTCATCGGCAAAATGTTGACGCATCGTCTAGCAAAATGTTCAGGTCACTGCCTCACTAGCAATCAAAGACACACCAATTTAAATATTTTAAGGTATCCTCATTGACCAGATTACTGACCAGGTACACTCAGATAACGCGTTTACACTTCAAATTAGTGTGACTTTTTCTCCAGCAAAAACTTTCACGCTGACTCCAACAGTGGTGAGTAGTGACTGGGGTCTTAAAAGCCTGAGAGTGGCTATCTAAGGTACAACTACTGGTCCTGTCCCACTGGAGTAAAGGAGAATGAAGAGCAAAGACACAAGGGAAAGACTAGTCCAAAGGACTAACAGAGCACAACTACTACAACCTCCACCAGAATGAGCCCAGAACAACTAGATGGTACCCGGTTACCGCCACTGACTATGTGGCAGGGATCACAATAGAGAGTCCCGAACAAAGCAGGAGAAAAATGTAGAACAAAATTCAAATTCACAAAAAAAAAAAAAAGTAAGAAAGAAAGAAGACCAGGCTTGCTGGTCTGAAAGAGACTGGAAAAACCTAAGAGTATGGCCCCCGGGCACCGTTTTAACTCAGTACTAAAGTCACTCCTGAGGTTCACCCTTCAGTCAAAGACTAGACAGGTCTATAGGGCCAACGCTAACATACGTGAGGAACATGCTTCGTAGTTCAATCGTGTACACAAGACTAAGGAGCACAAGAGCCCAAGAGCAAAGATGAGGAGGCAGGCAGGGACAGGAAAACTGGTCGAATGGAAACAGGGAATCTGGGGTGGAGAAGGGGAGAGTGTTGACACATTACAGAGTTGGCAACCAATGTCTCAAAACAATTTGTATATTAACTGTTTCATGAAACTCATTAGCTCTGTAAACTTTCACCTAAATCACAATAATAAATAAATAACAATTAACATTTGCAAAAATAAGAAAAAAATAAACGTTTCAGAAATGTGAGAAACAAAATGTCAGGCTACAATACTGTTCACACCTTTGACCTAGTAATTTCACTTCTAGGAACATGCTTCAAGGAAATTTGCATTCTGGGCAAAAGTTTTTTGTGGTAGGACTATTTTTTTTTTTTTATTTTTTTTATTTTTAATTGTACTTCAGGTGAAGGTTTACAGAACAAATAATTTCTCATGAAACAGTAGTACACATATTGTTTTATGACATTGGTTAACAACCCT
>NW_004444028.1:7308887-7310105 GCF_000243295.1 Trichechus manatus latirostris | reverse complement strand
GCACGATGCAGGTAGGCAGGATGTAGCAGGGAGATTGTTATGTGTGGAGCTAAGATGGATATGGGAGAGAGGAGAGGGGAACAGGAGCCAAAAACATACAAACAAAAAAGAATGCTAGGGGAGCTTGCCGTTGGAGTGGAGAGATGAGAGACTATGAAATGGAGAAAAACAAAAAGGAGAAGAGGAAGAAAAAAAGAAAAGAAAAGAATGAATAAACAAAAATCGGAAAGGTTAAACAACAGCAAAGTTCCCAGGGATCCCACCAGTGCGGCTATGAGGTCTGGGGAAGTTGTTCTCAGGTGTTGCGGTACAGCCTGGCTAGAAGTCATGGAGGTATACAATGCCAGGTATTCAGGAAACAGAAAGAGAAGGAAGATATAGAGAGACAAGAAACTGAGTAATAAAGAAAGACAAAAAGGGAAAAAGAGGGAAAAGAAAACAAAACAAATTTAAAAAAAAAAAGAACAAGAAAAGCCCCCCAAAAAACAGGAAGAAAAGGGAAAAAAAAAACAATGAATAAAGAAATGCCCTCAGGGATCCCTCTGCATGTCTGTGCAAGCTGAGGGGGTAGTTTCCAAGCCATGCAGCACCACCTGGCCAGAACGGGCTCCCAACTCAAGAAAAGGAAAAGAAAACAAACCATTCAAAACAAGCAAATGAACAAAAGCACCAGGATCCCACCAGCACGGCAGCCCAGACTGGGAAGCAGCTCTGCACTCCAACAGAGCTCCGCAGCCCCTCAGGAAGAAGCAAAGATGGCGCACAGAGCCAGGTATTTGGGTGAAAGGAGGGGGAGGTGGTGAGAGGTAAGGAAGAAATCAAAAGTAGCAGAAAAAAGCAACACCAGCAGCCAACAAATGGCACTTAGAGAGCCAGCTAGTGCAGGCTGGTGGAATCCAAGCAGCCGGTGTTTCCTGGACAAGAGACTGTGTCCATGGGAAGTAGAGGGGGCCAAGTGTGGGTGAAGAAGGGTAGGGGGTGGGAAACCATATATCACAAATTACCGGAGGTCTGCAGCCCCTCAGGAAGAAGCAAAGATGGTGCACGGAGGCAGGTATTTGAGCAAAAGGAGGGGGAGGTGGTGAGAGGTAAGGAAGAACTCAAAAGAAGCAGAGAAAAGCAACACAAGCAGCCAACAAATGGCACTCAGAGAGCCAGCCCATTTGGGTGGGTGGAATCCAAGCAGCCAGTGTTTCCTGGTCAAGAGATTGTGGCCGC
>NW_004444028.1:7295545-7308625 GCF_000243295.1 Trichechus manatus latirostris | reverse complement strand
GGCTGAGTTCTTTATCTCTTCATTTGATGTTTTAGGGTTTCAGGATTGTTGTATTCTCTGTTCGGCTTAGTTTTTCGGATCTTTGCTGTGGAGGGATGGCGTGGTGCTTCTGCCTAGAGTGCCATTTTGCCGGAAGTCCTCCGTTAGGACTATTTTTGAACAGATTTTTAAAAACAAAGGAAGAAACAAAACCTTGGAAAGACCAAAAAACTCCAGCTACAGAAAATAATTAATCAAATTAAGATTTTTAACATGATGGAATACTATACACAACTATTTTAATAATTTTAACCATCAGTTGAGCATTTGGAGCCCTGGTGGTGCAGTGATTAAGAGCTACAGCTGCTAACTAAAAGATCAGCTGTTCAAACCCACCAGCTGCTCCTTGGAAATCTATGGGGTAGTTCTACTTTGTCCTGTAGGGTCGCTATAAGTCAAAATCGACCCGAAAGCAAAGGGTTTGGTTTTTTTAACAGGTCACTAGAAAGATGTGCATTGTAGTGGTGGAAGAGGAGAAATTCTCCACCCCCCGTCAGCCCCGCTGAAGCTACACGCACGTGCGCATCCACGCATATATACGCACACATGCACACATATATACACACGTGCACACACGTGCATATATACATGCGCACATGTGCGTGCATACACACATATGTATACACGAGCACACACACATACACACACACAGGACTGAACTCTTCTAACATTGCCCTTTAACTTCCGTGCCAGGTGTCTTTTTTTAGCCCCTGGACAGCTTCTCAGGAAGACAGGAAGATCTTAAAGTTTGTTAGGTCTTACAGTTATTTGAATAGCCTCATCGGGGGCTATGTTTTAAAGTCCAGTCGAATCTCAACAAAAAACCTCACAGCCAATTCATTACTTCTCCTCACCCCAGGCCTGACCATGGGTAAGGGTCAACATCTGGGGAGAAGGCAGGCTTTGTGGTCTGAGATTTCACTCTCCTGGCTCCGCTCATCCACCTCTCTCTGTCTTTGGACTCATCCAGGATCCAGTGAGGGGGGAGGAACGGGGAACAAAGGTCTTGTTACTCGGGCTGGTGCAGTTTGTGGTGTCTCTTGACTAACATTATCTAGCCAATGTGTCCACCATTGTGGTAGATGTTTAAATGCTAGCTCTTTAAAGGGGAAGCATTTGTGGGTTCTTCAGAATCCCTTATGGGTGCCTTTGCATTGCATGGTTCCCTGATGTGAGTGGTGCACTCTCTGTCTAATTTATTATCATTCACCCCGTCAGCTCCCGTCTCCTGGAGGAAACCACCACCCCTCCCACTGCTGAAGTCCTGGCAGATAGCCTCTGGGCAGGACCCCATTAGGCAACTCAGACTCCGCTGCCCACCGCAGAGTTCACTTCGCCAGGGAACTCACACATCCTCCCTCCACCAAACAGTTGCCCTCTCTCCTTGCCACACTGCAATGGTTAATTTCATGTGGCAACTTGGCTAGGCTATGGTTCCCAGTGGTTTTTCCAAAGACTAGATGAGCTGCTATTCTGTAATGTAATTAATGTAGTCACTTTCCATAATGAAATCTAATGTGATGTAATCAGCCAATCAGTTGACGGAGGAATTACTTAGACTACGGTCTGACTTCAGACTATAAATAGATATTTTGGCAGAACTCTCTCTCTCGACTCTTACACTTCCCATCACCTGATCTACAGATCTTGAGATGCAAGCCTGCAGAAGTCTCCAGCCTGATGCCTGAACCACAGATTTTAGACTTGCCAGACCCCACAATCCTCTGAGCCAGCAAGAGTCTCCAGCTTGCCACTCTCTATATATATATATATTTATCTATCTCTGTGTTCATCCATCCATCCATCCATCCATCCATCCATCCATCCATCCATCCATCCATCCATCCATCCATCCATCCATCCATGTCTCACTGGTTCTGTTTCTCTGGCAAACCCTAAGACACACGCCATCATGGTCTTCTCTAACCTGTCTCCTGCCTTCAGAATTCTCCTAGCAGAAGCAGACACTGGTCTTTGTATTTGCTAGAACCACTCCTAACACCCCCTACTGCACTCCCACTCCTAGAAACTCCAA
Organism: Trichechus manatus latirostris; assembly: GCF_000243295.1. Taxonomy (NCBI): domain Eukaryota; kingdom Metazoa; phylum Chordata; class Mammalia; order Sirenia; family Trichechidae; genus Trichechus; species Trichechus manatus. The sequence continues at coordinate 7,306,551 of NW_004444028.1, read as the reverse complement.
GGTCTGCGTATCAGGCTTCCCAAGAACTCTTTCCTAGCCCTCAGCACCGGCTCCATGAAGGCACAGGGGCTGTGATTCCCTGTCAGCCCATCCCTTAGCTACAAGAGCAGATGACCCAGTAAGCAAGTAAGCACGGGCTTACTTGTGCTTACTTACTAATCTGTAGTGAACAATTTCACATGAGTTTCATCACAATTTGCTGGGTAACCTGCCCCTGTCAGGGACTGTAAATTTGAAAAGAAGCTTTGACTCTGTAGGAAAGTGCTGTGGGGTTGGGAGAGAGACGCCAGCCATGCCTAGAAGGAGAGTCTTTGACGTGGTGAAAAAGTGCGAAATTGTTCACTAGCGATGATCTGGTAAGCAAGGTAAGCACCATATTTGCTCTGCCTATTGGATAATCCACCCCTGCTTGGCCACAGCACTTCCTCCTAGGCTGACTCTCTTTAATGAGCACCTTTTGAACTCCTGGTCTCCTATGAGGCTGAAGGTGGGTGACAGAGGCTCAAAGTCTCAGAACCACTCTGCTAGCTTTTAGGAAGTCCTGAAGGAATGTCTAATAGCTTTATTTCGGGGAAGAGAAGGTGGTGACTTAGCACCATTTTGAAAATGTGATGTCCTACTACATCAGAAAAATCCTGTTCCATATCCTTTTATATTAACAGTAAGAATCAGTTCAGGTCTATTTCTTGATCTGGTTGCTGGTTACTCGTGCACGCTCACTCTGGAAAAATTCATTGAGCTATGCACTTATGCTTTGTGTATTTCTCTTTATTAAGTTATAAACAAAACAAAACAAAAAACTAGTTGCCATCAAGTCAATTCTGACTCATGGCAACCCCATGTTATGTTAGAGTAGAGCTGTTCTCCATAGGGTTTTCAATGGCTGATTTTTCAGAAGTAGATTGCCAGGCCTATCTTCCAAGGCACCTCTGGGTGAAACTTGAACCTCCAATCTTTTGGCAAGCAGCCAAGCATGCTAATCATTTGCACCACCCAGGGGGAACCCTTATAAGGCTACTGTCTTAGGCTGGGATCTTCAGAGACAGAGAGAGCGAGATCCATCTCAAAGAAATGGATCACGTGGTTGTAGAAGCTGGCAAGTCCCAAGTCCACGAGTCAGGCGTCAGGCTGGAGGCTTCCCCTGACTCACAGGCTGCGGATGCTGATAAATCCAAGATTGACATTTAAGACAGCAGGCTGCTGGCTTACAGGCTGCAGAGGCCGACAAATCCCAAGATCAGCAGGCAATACAGCAGGCCACTGGCTCAAGTCCCAAGAACCAGAGGTCAGATGAAGACAAGCTGGATGCAGGATCCAGAGCAAGCGAGCAAGCTTTACCAGAGCTACTATATATATTGGATGCAGACCACACTCCCAAGGAAATTCCCTTTTCAACTGATTGGCTGCTCGTATCAGATCACAAAATGGGGGATGACTACATCAGATCATAAAATGAAAGATGATTACATCGTTATATAACTGCCAAACCACTGAGAATCATAACCTCATCAAGTTGACACACAACATTAACCATCACAGCTATCATACATTACATAAAAAGTTCACTTACATAAAATGATTCAGGACCTCCTGTGTGTTGAAGACTGTGCCAGGCATTTTACATATCTTATCTCATTTAATTAAAGCCCTGGTGGTTCAGTGGTTAAGCATTCAACTGCTAATTGAAAGGTTGGCAGTTCAAATCCACCAGCTGCTCGTTGGAAACCCTATGGGGTAGTTCTACTCTGTCCTATAGGGTCACTATGAGTCAGAATCGACTCAGCGGCAAAGGGTTTTATCTCATTAAAACAGGCTGACTGACTCCCATTTATTGAGCACCCACTATATGTTAGCGCTGTGTTATATTCTTTTTGGAGGTGGTTTCATCTCTGAGATGCTCAGAGTCACTGCATTGTCTTTTTTTTTTTAAATTGTGCTTTTGGTGAAAGTTCGTAGCTCAAGTTAGTTTCTCATACAAAAATTTATACACATATTGTTATGTAATATTAGTTGCAATCCCCATAATGTGACAGCACACTCTCCTTTTCCACACTGGTTTCCCATATCCATCCAACCAGCTCCTGACCCTCTCTGCCTTCTCATCTTGCCTCCAGACAGGAGCTGCCCATTTAGTCTCATGTATCTGCCTGAGCTAAGAAGCACTCTCTTCACAAGTATCGTTTTAGGTTTTATAGTCCAGTCTAATCTTTGTCTGAAAAGTTGGCTTCAGGAATGGTTTTAGTTCTGGGTTAACAGAGCGTCCGGGGGCCACGTCTTCGAGGGTTCCTCCAGTCTCAGTGAGACCATTAAGTCTGGTCTTTTTACTATAATTTGAGTTCTGCACCCTACTTTTCTCCTGCTCCATCAGGGACTCTCTGTTTTGTTCCCTATCAGGGCGGTCAGTGGTAGTAGCCAGGCACCGTCTAGTTCTTCTGATCTCCGGCTGATGGAGTCTCTGGTTTATGTGGCTCTTTCTCTCTCTTCGGCTAATATTTTCCTTGTGTCTTTGATGTTCTTCATTTTCCTTTGTTCTGGGTGGGTTGGGACCAATTGATGCATCTTAGAGGGTTGCTCACAAGCTTTTAGACCCCAGATGCCACTCACCAAAGTACATTCTTTTCTTTTAATTTTTATTGTGAAATATAACATACCTACAAAATATGTTCAGTTTAACTATAAAGTTAACACACATGTAACCACAGTCCAAATCAAAAAATATATTTCCGGCACCCTAGAAGCCCCTCATTACCACTTCCTGATCACAACTCCCTGCGATATTGTTTATGCATTGATTTAATCCTCACAACAATTCTTGGAACTTGTTATTACTGTTATCGCCTCTATTTTACAGATGAGAAAACTGAGACTTGCCCAAGGTGATACCACAAGCAGCCAAGATGGGATTCAGACCTCACTCTCTCTAATCCAGAACCATATTCTTCCCCTTTACCATGCTGTCACGAGATAACCCAACTCTGTTATGCTTGTTCATCAAATATATTTTGGATGCTTCATTCAGTTTCACAGACACACACATACACATACACATAGACACACAAAGAAACCCTATATTAAGAGCATTTTGGTCACTAAAACAAAAGCCCATTGCTATCAAGTTGATTCCGACTCATAGTGACCCTACAGGGCAGGTTAGAACTGTCCCATAGGGTTTCCAAGGAGCAGCTGGTGGATTCAAACTGCCAACCTTTGGGTGAGCAGCCAACGTAACTGTCACTAGATGGTTATATTCTTCACGTAAATTAATGGAACTGTTATTCTAGTTCACCAGCGATTTGTGGTTTTGATTTGTGTTATTACTCAGAAATTTTCTGGTTGCAAAAGACAGAAATTCAACCTTAAGTAGCTCAATAAAAGCAGAATAAAAGTCTATTTTAAGAAAGTTCAGGGAATTGGGACGACACTAAAAACACTGCAGGGAGTGGACAACCTCAGGCAAAAAATAAACCTCGATCTAAACTCAGACTTTTACACAAAAAATCAACTCAAAAGGGATCATAGATTTAAATGTAAAACTATCAAAGTTTTAGAAAAAAAAAAACATAGAAAATACTTGGGAAGTAGGGTTAGGCAGTGAGTTCTAAGACTTGACACCAAGAGCACAAACTCTAAAAGGAAAAATTGATAATCTGGACCTCATCAAAACTGAAATCATTTCCTCTGAAAAGGATCATAAAGAGGATGAAAAGGCAAGCTACAGACTATGAGAAAATATTTTCAAAGCATATATCCGACAAAGGACTAATATCTCTAAACTCAACAGTCAAAGAATCAAATAATCCAGTTAGAAAATGGGCAAAATATAGAACAAATATTTCACCAAAGAGGATCTATAGATGGTAAATAAACTCATAAAAAGATGTTCAACATCATTAGAAATCAGGGAAATCTGAATGAAAACCACAAAGGGATATCACTACACACCTATCAGAACGGCTAAATTAAAAAACAGTAACAACATCAAATGCTGGTGAGGAGGCGGGGATCACTCATGCATTGCTGATAGGAATGTAAAAAGGTACTGGAAGGAGTTTGGCCATTTCTTATGAAACTAAACATACTATTACCATATGACTCAGCCATTGCTCTCTTAGGCATTTGTCCCAAAGAAATGAAACTTATGTTCATGCAAAAACCTGTACACCACAGTTCAGAGAAATTTTATTCATAAGAGCCTGTGGTCGCTAAGGCTGTATGTCCACTTCGCTGGGCCATGATTCTCAGTGGTTTGGCGGTTATGATGTAGTTTGGCAGTGGTGTGATGATGTGATCACTTGCAGGATAAGATTTGATGTAATGTGAACACCTCCGTGATGGGATCTTCTGTGAGTAGCTAAACAGTTGAAAAGAAGTTTCCTTGGGGGTGTAGCCTGCACTGAATATGAAGGGACATTCTGGCAAGGCCCATGGCTTTTGCTCGCTCTGGATCCTGCAGCTGGCTCCTGTTTGTCTGACCTCGGTTCTTGGGGCTTGAGCTAGCAGCTTACCTGCTGTCTTGCCTACCGATCTTGGGATTCATTGGTCTTTGCAGCCTGTGAGCAAGAGCCCTGCTGTCTGAATTGCCAATCTTGCGTTTGCCAATCCTGTGGCTAAGTGAATCAGGAGAAGCCTCTATCCTGACCCATGGACTTGGGATATTCCAGCCTCTACAAATACATGAGCATTTCCTTGACATAAATCTCCATATATAGATATTTATATGCTTTACCGGTTTTGCTTCTCTAGAGAACCCAGTCTAATGCAGAGCCAAAAACTAGAAATAGCCAGATGTTCTTCAGTGGGTGAATGATTAAACAAATGGTGGTACTGGAATACTACTCAGTCTCATCAATAAAAATTGAAAAACTATTGATATGTGTAACAAGTTGGATGAATGTCTAAGGGATCTGTGCTGAGTTTAAAAAAAAAAAAAAAAAAAGTCAATCCCCAAAGGTTATATACTACATGATTCTATTTATATAACGTTTTTGAAATAAAAAAATTCTTTAAAATGGAGAACAGGAGAGTAGTTGCCAGAGGGTTAGGACTGAGGGCTGGGTGGGGAGGGAGATGGATATAGTTAAAATAAGGGCAACATGAGGGACCCTTGTGACTGCTGTGTCTTGACTCTGATGGTGAGCACACAAACCTACACATGCCATTAAAGTAGAACAGAACTAAAAACATACACACAAAAATGAGTACAAGGGAAACCTGAGTATGATCGATGACTGCACTGATGTCAATATCCCCACTGTGATAGTCTACCATAGTTTTGCAAGTTGTCGCCTTTCGAGAAAACTGGGTAAAAGGTGTATGGGATCTCTCTGTGTTATTTCTTACAACTGATGTGAGTTTATAATAATCTCCATCATTTTTTTCAGTTAAAAATTTAAATTAAATTTAAAAACACAAGCAATAGTATTGGGATGCCTACTTAGGTGGTAAAATGATAAAGAAAATCAAAGAAGTGATTCCATAAAAATCAGAACAGAAGTTATTGAGAAGCATTAGGTGGGGGTATTGATTGTGAAGCGGCCTGAGTGGCTTCCAGAGTGCTGGCAAGGTTTATTCCATTTCTTAAAGAAGACGATGGGTACGGAATTGTTCCATTTGTGCTCTATCTTCAAGGAGTACATTTTTGTTTTGTGCGCTTTTCAATATGTCTTATATTTAACAATAAAAACTGTTTTGAAAAGCTTTGAGAGACATTAAAGGCCTAAATAAATAAATATATGTACCATGTTCATGGAATACAAAATTCAATACTGTAAAGATGTCAGTTCTTTTTCAAATTAACCTATAGATCCAATGAAATCCCAAACAAAGCATCTATCAACAAGTTTTTTTTTAAGAACTTCCAAAACATATTCTAAAATGTCTATGGAAATGCAAAGCATCAATAGCAACTAAGACACTGAAGACAAAGAACAAGATGAAGCAGATATCAAAACTTATAAAATCTATAGCAATCAAGATAAGGTGGTATTGGTACAGGGATGGACAAATAGACGACGGAACAGAATAGAAAGCCTAAAAATAGACCCATTTTATAAAGACGCTTAATATATGTTAGCTATTATGTAACAGATTGGTGAGGAAGGAATAAACTTTTGGGAATCCATACGGAGAAACAGCAGATGCTGGAAGAATTGGCTATATCCATATGGGAATAAAAGGAAATGGAACCTCTACCTCACACCATGCACAAAAACAAATTTCAGATGGATTAGATATCTCAATGCAAAAGGCAAAACTGCAAAGCTTTGAGAAGATGGATAATGCTGGAAAATATTTTATAATCATAGGGTAGGGAAAGACTTCTTAAAACATCAATGTTTTCTATGTAAAGTTTAAAAATAGGCAATGCTAAACTTTATTGTTTAGGAAGGCATACGTAGATGTTTAAACAATGAAGAACAAGGAAATTATGACACAAAAATCACAATAGTAGTTACTTCAAGAGAGGAGGAAAGAGGATATGACAGGGACACAGGAATCTGTTATAAATTTTAACGTAATGATTGTTATATGAATGTTTACTTTCTAACTCCTCTCTAAACTTTACATGTACATTATATACATTTTTCTGTATGTACGATATCAAGGATTTGAACACACTATGAACCATCTGGATTTCATTTTACTTGGATCCACAATCAACACCCATGGAAGCAGCAGTCAAGAAATCAAAAGACGCATAGCATTGGGCAAATCTGCTGCAAAAGACCTCTTTAAAGTGTTGAAAAGCAAAAATTTTACCTTGAAGACTAAGGTGCGCCTGACCCAAGTCATGGTATTTTCAATCGCATCATATGCATGCGAAAGCTGGACAGTGAATAAGGTAGACTAAAGAAGAATTGATGTCTTTGAATTGTGGTGTTGGCAAAGAATATTGAATATACCAAAGACTGCCAGAAGAACGAACAGATCTGTCTTGGGAGAAGTATAACCAGAATGCACCTTAGAAGCAAGGATGTTGAGATTATGTTTTACATACTTTGGAAGTGTTATCAGGGGGGATCAGTCCCTGGAGAAGGACATCTTACTTGGTAAAGTACAGGGTCAGTGAAAAAGAGGAAGACCCTCAACGAGATGGATTGACACAGTGGCTGCTGCAATGGGCTCAAGCATAACAACGATCATGAGCATGGCCCAGGACTGGGCAGTGTTTCATTCTGTAATACACAGAGTCGCGATGAATTGGAACCCACTCGACAGCACCTAACAACAACAATGAACCATCTGGAGCCCTGGTGGCGTAGTGGTTAAGAGCTCAGCTGCTAACCAAAAGGTAGGCAGTTCAAATCTACTAGCTGCTTCTTGGAAACCATATGGGGCAGTTCTACTCCGTCCTACAGGGTCTCTATGAGTCAGAACCAACTCCACTACACCGAACAACGACAACAAGAGCTATCTTGACCTAATTGACGTTTCTAGAACCCAACCCCTAACAACAACATAACATGTCTTCTTTCCAAGTGTACAGGAAATAGTCATCAAGATAGACCACATGCTGGGCCATCAAACAAGAATGGGACCACTAATTGTTTTTTGGATTAAGCCTCTTCATCGAAATTAAGTCTCAAATCCCTGCTCCGTTTCTGTGAGCTTAGCTTCTGCTCTGCTCTCCATACCCTAAGCCCTTCCAGAAGCTGGACCCAGCTCCTGAGGTCCAGCCCTTGCACCTAAAGTTCCTGCTATTTTCTGCTGATCTCACTTGTGTTCAACCCATAGACTTTCCTGTCCACTGTCCACTGTGGACCTTACTCCCTTTACCTGCCCCTCCATAGTGAGTCCCTAAGCTCTGGTTCCAGCCACCCAGGGTCTGGCTCACTCATTCATTCAACAAGCATTTATTGAGCACCTACTATGTACCAAGAGCCCTGGTGATGCAGTGGTTAAGAGCTCAGCTGCTAACCAAAGGTTGGCAGTTCGAATCCACCAGCTGCTCCTTGGAAACGCCATAGGGCAGTTCTACTCTGTCCTGTATGGTCTTAATCGACTCGACAGCAATGGTTAATGGCTACCATGTAGCAGGCACAGAGCTAAATGCTGGAGATATAGCCATAAACATGACTGACATGATGTCTGCTCCAAAGTAATTATGGTCTAGTGGAGGATACAGACAATTACAGAACATTGTGATAAGTCAGTCCTATGAGAGAGTCAGTTCAAGGAGCTTTGAAAGCACAGAGGAAGAATGGTTAATTTGGAGTTTAGCTTTAAGAAAGACTTTCCGGAAGAAAGGAAATCGGAGCTAAGATTTGAAGGATGAGTAGGAGTAAACGAGACGGATAGGAAGAGTAGTAAAATGCTCTAGACCATGGTTCTCAAAGTGTAGTTCTAGACCAGCAGCATCAGTGTCAACTGAAAACTTAGAAATGCAAATTCTCGGGCCCTTCCCTAGACCTACAGAATGGCAAATTCTAAGTGTGGGGCCCAGCGATATATGGTTTAACAAAACTTCCAGGTGATTCTGATACACAGTAAAGTTTGAAAACCACTGTTCTAGGATGAGGAAACAGCATGCACAAAGACTTAGAAAGAAGGCGGCTTCATTCTCCCCCAAATATTCTCCAGTTATGAGAATGGTGATCCTAGTGCCTTATGTGAGACGGCAACATCAAACCTCGCTCACTACCTGCATAATACAAAAGTAGAACGTATAAAATAAAGGCATCGTGTACACCGGGCCCAACACTTTATGTTGTTTCTCTTACCGAATCCTCACAACATCCTTATCATGCCCATTTCACAGATAAGGAAACTGAGATTCAGCTAGTAAGTAGCAAAGCTGGGATTTGAACTCAGTTCTTTCTGACTCCAGAACCCAAAGAGTTTTCTATACTAGCCCACTGCTTTTGGAGAAAAGAGTTCAAGAAGTAGGACAAGAGGATAGGACAAGAACATAGACTGGGCTCTTGGATGGACAGGACCAGGCAGGGTGGCAAAAGGAAATCTCAGTCTCTCCCCATGTTTCCTCCCCTCAGACCCTCCTCAACTTGCCAGAGACGAGACGACCAACAGGAAAGAAGGAGGTTGAGCTCTTCTACTCAAAACTGAAATGGGAGTGAAGAACTCAAGCCCAGGGTTTCTCAGTTAAAAAATTCTTGTTAACAGGCAAGGTCATGGAAGCACCATAGACACATCCAAATTCCCTGAGGTACCGAATTGCTGGGCAGAGGGCTGTGGGGACCATGGTCTCAGGGAATATCTACCTCAATTGGTATAACATAGTTTATAAAGAAAATGTTCTACATTCTACTTTGGTGAGTAGCATCTGGGGTCTGTAAAGCCTGTGGGCAGCCATATAAGATACTCCACTGGTCTCACCCCTTCAGGAGCAAGGGAGAATGAAGAAGACAAGATACAAGGGAAAGATTAGTCCAGACGACTAATAGACCACAAGTACCACGGCCTCCACCAGGCTGAGTCCAATACAGCTAGATGGTGCCCAGCTACCACCACTGACTGCTCTGACAGGGATCACAATAGAGGGTTCCGGACAGAGCTGGAGAAAAATGTAGAACAAAATTCTAACTCACAAAAAAAGACCAGACTTACTAGCCTGACAGACTGAAGAAACCCTGAGAGTATGGCCCCAGGACACCCTTTTAGCTCAATAATGAAGTCACTCCCGAGGTTCACCCTTCAGCCAAAGATTAGACAGGCCCATAAAACAAAACGAGACTAATGGGACACAACAGCCCAGGGACAAGGACTAGAAGGCAGGAGGGGACAGGAAAGCTGGTAATAGGGAGCCCTAGGTCAAGAAGGTAGAGTGTTGATGTGTCATGGGGTTGTTAACCAATGTCATAAAACAATATGTATACTAACTGTTTAATGAGAAACTATTTGTTCTGTAAACCTTCATCTAAAGTACAACAAAAAAAAATCTTGTTAAAGCTCTAATTAAAAGCCCATGTGACAGAGAAATGATACAAATTATCTGGAAAGCAATTTGATAATACATAGTGTGTGTGTTAGGTGCCCTCGAATCGGTTCCAACTCACAGAGACCCTATGTGCAACAGAATGAAACACTGCCTGGTCCTGCACCATCCTCCCAATCATTGCTATGTTTGAGCCCATTGTTGTAGCCACTGTGTCAATCCATCTCGTTAAGGGTCTTCCTCTTTTTCTCTGACCCTCTACTTTACCAAGCATGATGTCCTTCTCCAGGGACTGGTCCCTCCTGTCCAAAATATGCGAGATGAAACCTCACTATCCTCTCTTCTCAGGAGCATTCTGGCTGTACTTCTTCCAAGACAGATTTGTTCGTTCTTCCAGCAGTCCATGGCATATTCAATATTCTTTGCCAACATCAAAATTCAAATACATCAGTTCTTCTTTGGTCTTCCTTATTCATTGTCCAGATTTCTCATGCATGTGAGGCATTTGAAGACACCATGGCTTGGGTCAGGAGCACCTTAGTCCTCACAGTGACATCTTTGCTTTTTAACACTTTAAAGAGTTCTTTTGCAGCAGATTTGCCCAATGCAATGCATCATTTGATTTCTTGATTGCTGCTTCCATAGGTGTTGATTGTGGATCCAAGTAAAACGAAATCCTTGACAATTTCAATATTTTCTCCCAAATGGAATGGCTGAGTTAGGGTCTTGTTACCAAGCCTCCCCTGGGTCTCCCATGCCATGATCTCGCTTAAATGAAATAGGCAAATATATAGAAACCAAAAATTAGTAGTGGTTACCAAGGAAGGGGGGACAGGGGAAGTTACTGTTTAGGGGGCCCTGAGTTTAGGTCAATGGTGATGGAATAAGTTCGAAAAGGATGGTGTCAATGGTTACACATCATGAAGGCTACAGTCAATGTCACTGAATTATACATTTAATAAGTGTTGAATTGACAAATGTTTTGTTACGTATGTTTTACCACAAAAATTTTTTTTCACAATTTTTTTATTGTACTTTAGATGAAGGTTTACAGAACAAATAGTTTCTCATTAAACAGTCAGTACACATATTGTTTTATGACATTGGTTAACAA